>NC_057945.1:31807375-31837375 GCF_018555375.3 Anguilla rostrata
CGATTCGCGCGCGCGGGGGGCTGCCTCAGCGAAGCGCCGGGCTCCGTGCCTGCCTGCGTTAATGTTTCAGCTGCGTATCGATTTTCCTGGCTGGCTTTTCTTTTCTCTTTTTTCCTCTTTTTTTGTGCGCGGGCGGATTTGTGCGCCCCGGCCCCTGGCGAGCGCGCTCAGACTGTTTGATTAGAGCTGAATTCGCTGGCCGGCGACGGGGGCCAGGAGCCATTTGGCTCTCCATTTGTACGGGCTGAGCCCTCTCCGACATGTTCCTTTGTTCGCATTCAAGCGCCTGCCACCCAGGCAGCCACCGACACACTGATCCTAATACCCCCGGCATTCAGCGCGCTCCGCTGCCTAATCCCGCCACAGGCGCGGCGGCCGGAGGGTAAAACCCGGCATGGACTTCACTCCCGCTCCCCTCCCATCGCCAGGGCCAGCTAGCCCGTCGCTAGTGTGCGCTAGCTTGTCGCTATGTGTGGCTGCCGTCGCTACTGTGTGTAGCCATCACTGCGTGCTAGCCTCACTAGTGTCGCTAGCGTCGCATGTGTGCTAGCCTGTGCGCTAGCACTAGTTGCGCTAGGCCACGTCGCTAGCTACGTGCGCTAGCCCGTCACTAGTGTGCGCTAGCCCGTTGCCAGGGCAGCGCGTGGATCCCCCCAGCCTGCATCTGTCCTGTGCTTTACCCCCTGTCTCTTAAAGCGGTCGCTATGAGAGGAACTGGGGCTTGACCCCGCTTATTGGGGGAGGTCTGGCTGTGGGGTGCGTGTCCACGGTTCGGTCTGAAAGGCCTGCTGGATTTATGGTTTTTATTATAAGATTGGCTTTCTTTGATGTTCTATTGAATTTTCTTCTCTCTGCATGCTTTGCCAACATCCCCCCAAAAATTTATTTAAATTTCTTTACAACCTAATCTTACCAGCTTGTAGAGCTGAGGGGCGTGCTGTCATTTCCCAAGAAGCAAAGCAGCGATTGCTCCTGGAACAGTGCTGTCTGGGGGCTCGCTGCCGGAGATGGAGAAGTTCCGATGCCAGTCACATAAATAATTACTTGGCTGATACAGCTGCGTTTTAACTAAGTATTTCTGAACCAGCTTCCTTTTTACTGTGAACTGCTGGCAGGATATGATGTACGTTTATGGGAATGCAGTTAAGAGCAATTTTTATATTATGAATTGAATCAAACACGCGCGAGCTAACAGCTGTTTTACACTCATCTGCTCTGTGCATCGCCACGGTAACCCGCTCGCTGTTGTTTAAGTCCTGCCTGGCTCTGGATGCGTGGGTTTGGCACAGCTCAGCTCAGACGGCTGAGGCCCTGTGGAAACAGTGACACGAGCAGCTATTTCTGTTCCCTGCCCCTGGTGTGTTTGACAGTGTTGTTTTCCCCTGCGCTGTTTTGCCATGCCCTGGGGCTTGTGCTGTGACGACTGATGTTTCCATGCCATGTCTCTCTGTGTCTGTGTCCCCTGGTGTTACTGTATTTTGACCGTGCTGCTCTGTGTCTGTGCCCTCGGTGCTTGACTGTTTTTCCCCCTGGCTGCTTGTGTCTGTCCCCCTGGTGCTTGACTGCTGTTTCTCCCCTCCGTGCTGCTCTGTGTCTGTGCCCTGGTGCTTTGACTGTCGTTCACCTCCTCTGTGCTGCTCTTGTCTGTTGCCCCTGGTGTTTGACTGTTTTTCCCCGCCTGTCGCTGCCTGGTGTCTTGACTGTGACTGACTGTGTTTTCCCCTCTGTGCTGCTCTGTGTCTGTGCCCCTGGTGCTTGACTGTGTTTTCCCCCCCGTGCTGCTCTGTGTCTGTGCCCCTGGTGCTTGACTGTGTTTTCCCCCCTGTGCTGCTCTGTGTCTGTGCCCCTGGTGCTTGACTGTGTTTCCCCCTGTGCTGCTCTGTGTCTGTGCCCCCTGGTGCTTGACTGTGTTTTCCCCTCTGTGCTGCTCTGTGTCTGTGCCCCTGGTGCTTGACTGTGTTTTCCCCTCTGTGCTGCTCTGTGTCTGTGCCCCTGGTGCTTGACTGTGTTTTCCCCCCCCGTGCTGTTTTCGCAGGGCGAGCTGATCACCTTCTACTACTACTGGAAGAAGACGCCCGAGGCGGCCAGCTCCCGCGCACACCGCCGTCACCGCCGGCAACCCGTCTTCCGTCGAATCAAGACCCGCACCGCCTCCACCCCCGTCAACACCCCGTCCCGCCCCCCCTCCAGCGAGTTCCGTGAGTGCGCCTTCCTTTCAGGCCAAATACCCTCCCCCCGAACACAATAACAGAGCTACGGGTAGCTCACCGGCCTGATCCAAACAGCAAAAGGCCCTTTATTTAAAACAAAAGCGCACCTGACTGTGGGAAGGCATCGAGGCTAGTTAGCGTGTGGCTAATGCTGCGCTAGCGGCTGCAGGGAAGCCCAGGGAGGGAGGCACAGGGAAGGGGGGTGGGGGGGCACAGCTGGCAGGGTCCCCCCCCCCACGCCTGTGGGCTCCTGGCAGGGGCAGGTGTGTGTGAAGGGTGCTCCATCAGCACAGCAGCTGTTGTGCTCCGGTGCCGTACGGACCGGGGGGAGAGGGTGGGGAGTTCACTGTGGGGCGAGAGCGCGTGCTTGTGGTCACAGTCATTCATCATCGAGCTGCGTGCTGGAGGGACGGTAAACACCCTGCTAACAAGATGGAGCCTTGTAAATTAGGAGAGGGGGGGGGAAAAAGCAAGCGAACGTTTTGGGCAGATGTGTGTGTGTGTGTGTGTGTGTGTGTGTGTCACATCTGCTTGAAAGCTGTTGCTGAAGCAGAAACTGTAAACTGGGGAGTTGAGGCTGTTTAATCTCTTTTGGACCAGCGGTTATGAGGGAAGGGGTGTTATTGGCAGGGTGCGAATCGCAGACTCCGGAGTGAAGTTAACCCTTTCCTTCCCGCTCGTCTCGCAGTGGACCTGAGCTCGGCCAGCGAGGATGACTTCGACAGCGAGGACAGCGAGCAGGAGCTGAAGGGCTACGCCTGCCGCCACTGCTTCAGCACCAGTAAGCTCCGCTAACTCCGCCTCCTCTGCGCGTCCTAACGTCCCTGCGGGTCCTACCGTCTCCCCTGCTGAAGGACCTGTGCACCCGCTTACTGGTCTCTGCTAGCGCACGCAGATGTCAATGCTAGCTGCGTCTAACTTGGCTGTCATATTTTCCACCACAAACCCCCAACGGTTACCTTGGATGTATTGAGTGGGGGAAGGCCTTTAAAAGCCCAGTTTAGGGTTGCAGCTCTGTGCTTCTGACTGCTAGCGGGCTAGCAGCACAACTGCATACTTTTTGGAAATAGAACTATTACGATTCACGTCTGTAGCCAAGGAAATAATTGGCAAAAGTTACACGTGTTTTCCGAGTGAGTAGGGATGCATGTTGATGATTTCCAGCTCTCGCCATATGCCTTGCACGTGTGTGTGTGCGTGTGCATAGGAGTGTGCGTGTGTGTGTGTGTGTGTGTGTGTGTGCTTGTTTTTGTGCGCGCGTGTTGTTTGCGTGTCTGGTGCGAGTGTGCTCAGTGGGGGCGGGGCCGTACACTGGCCCTCTTGTCCCCCGCCCCCCTGGGCTCTGCTGACACAGGCGGCTCTTTCAGACTCTAAGGACTGGCACCACGGGGGCCGGGAGAACATCCTGCTGTGCACCGACTGCCGGATCCACTTCAAGAAGTACGGAGAGCTGCCGCCCATCGACAAGCCCGTCGACCCCCCGCCGTTCATGTTCAAACCCGTCAAAGAGGAAGAGGATGGGCCCGGAGGGAAGCATAGCATGAGGACCCGCCGCAACAGAGCCTCGGTACGCCCCGCCCCGCCCCACTCTGCTCGGCCCCGCCCACGCGGCGGTGGCGGCCTGCTCCGGCGCTCGCCGTCATGAGGCACACGACCGAAACCTACTTTAGCGAGTTTGGGCTGCGAGTTTTTTGGGGAAGTTTCAGTGATTTTCACAGGCGCGACGCGGGCAGGCAGGCAGGCGTTCAGTCAGGGAGGTAGTTCTCTTCGCAGGATATTTATACACCATAATGAATTTCTCAGGATGTCGGCGCAAACGCGTTTATTTAATTGCTTTCCGTCCTTAAGCAACCAGTAGTTTTTAAATGCTGCCGCAAGTAGCGCGAACGGAATCGATACCGTAATGAGAGTTCGCACTCTGTTAGTCAAGGATGCGCAACTTTATTAATGCAGGAAGTGGTTTATTATCGCAGCTGAGGGAATGTGTTGTTTGTGCGCTGCGGAGATAATGCCGGGCTTGGCTCGGGTTCTCATTACATCTGCTGTGGGCGCGCTGGTTTAATATCTCCTCATTAGTACTTATTTCATGATTACTTTTCAGCAGTAAAAAAAAAAGCGCTGTTCTCGGTAAACATCGTTACGCGTTTTAGATGAAACAGGGAGCTGAAACGCTTCCAGTCAGCCACCCAAAAGCCCGCTTTGCGTGCCCGTGTTTGTGAATGTTGGAGTTTCTTTGGCTGCTGTCGGTGGCGGGGGATCCGTGCCTGCGCGCTGCTCTCCTGCCTAACCCGCGTGCGCATGAAGCGCTGTGATCGTGTGCTGAGCGCGGGCTCGCCGCTGGTTTCCTCCTTCGCTCAACGTCCTTGTTTTGGCGGCGTGTTCTCGGTGCAGATGTCGACTCTGAGAAGCGGGCGGAAGAAGCAGACGGCCAGCCCCGATGGCCGCGCGTCGCCCGGCAACGAGGACCTGCGCTCCAGCGGCCGCACCTCCCCCAGCGCAGCCAGCACCTCCAGCACCGACAGCAAGGCCGAGCCGCTGAAGAAGCCCAGCAAGGTGCGCGCGCTACATGCGTTTATGCATGCCTACATCCGTACATACATACTGTACATACCTGTACACACTTACATGCATACTACACATACATACACATACATACATACATAAACACACATACATACATACTGTACATACCTATACATACGTACATACATACTACACATACATACATACTGTACATACCTATACACACTTACATACATACTGTACATACATGCATGCATACTTGCATACTGTACATTCATGCTTACATGCATACTTACATACTGTACATACCTATACACACGTACATACATACTACACATACATACATACATGCATGCACACTACACATACATACACACACATACATACATGCATGCACGTCTACATACATACTGTACATGCATGCATGCATGTATACATGCATACTTACATACTGTATATACATACTGTAAATGCTTGCATGCTTACACACTGTACATATAGACATACATATCAAAACACATACATACATTCCGTGCATACATATGCTCACGCCATACATTCTATATATGCAGACATGTTTATACTTACTGTACATACTAGACATATGCACATACATACATGTACAGTTAAATGCAAAAGGACTGGGACAGTACTCTGTTTTTGTTGTTTTGGTTGTGTAATCCAGTACACTAGATTTGAAATAAAACAAGGAATGTTAATTAGCAGACTGTCTGCTTTAATTTGATGGTATTTACGTCCATATTGAGTGTGATCCCTGTAGAAATTGCAGCCCTTTTTTTTAGTCCCCCAAAAATGGTCACTGTGCCAGTACTTTTGCCCACACACCGCACACACTCTAGCATGAACACACACACAACAAATCTCCACACCTGTGCAGTCTGCAATTCAGGATGTGCTACTAGGATAAAGATGCTCCTTCGGCTTACTGCAGCCTGTCATGTAGCAAGCTGTGCAGCACAGCAGGTGAACGCGTGGCAAAATTAGCAGTTGCAAATTTACTGTGGAAAGGTTAGAGAAAAGGCATATGGACACTTTCTCTAAGGTCAGTGACTAGTGAATGTGAGAGAATCGCATGTTTGGCCAGAACTGAGTAATATCTCTCACGTAGGTGCGGCATTAATGGAAAAGCAATCTGCAGCGTCCCCTGAATGCTGGTTCAATATCTTAGCTGTGCCACAGCCAATGAAAATCACGATCCTCTGTATTTTAGTGGCACGTAGTGCAGATTCCCAAACGCTTCCCTCAGGGCTGCCCCCGGGTTATTGAGCTCCCAGGCCTTTCAGGCACGTTCACATTTGGGAGGGTCCTGGGGGCACACGCCGCTGTCCCAGTAAAGCCTTCTGAAAGGGCGGTCTTCCTGTTCGCAGAAGATCAAAGAGGAGGTTCCCTCGCCCATGAAGAGCGGCAAGCGGCAGCGGGAGAAAGGAACCTCGGACACCGAGGAGCCGGAGAGGAGCTCGGCCAAGAAATCCAAGACTCAGGTGAGAGTCCCGCCAGGACGCCAAGCACTGCATTCTGGGAAATCCAACAGGCAGAGAGGCTTTTTATTGGACGTGTAGATGGTTTTTCTTTGCCACCTCCACCCCTGTGTCATGTCTTGTTGGGCGTTTGTGATTGCGGGATTGACGGGTTTTTTGCATGGCCGTCCCAGGAGCTGAGCAGGCCGGGTTCGCCCTCGGAGGGCGAGGGCGAGGGCGAGAGCTCGGACAGCCGCAGCGTGAACGACGAGGGCAGCAGCGACCCCAAAGACATCGACCAGGACAACCGCAGCTCCTCCCCCAGCATCCCCAGCCCCCGCGACAACGAGAGCGACTCGGACTCCTCCGCCCAGCACCCCGCCGGGGCCCCCGCCCAGGCCTCCGCCCCCCCGGCCCCGCCCGCCCCGCCCGTCCAGGTCTCCCCCTCCGTACCCCCGACCGCCATGCCGCCCCAGCTGCCCCAGCCCTCGCCCCTGTCACTCATCCAGCCAGGCCCCTCCCTCCACCCTCAGAGGCTCCCCTCCCCCGACTCGCCCCTGCAGGGCCTGACTCAGGCTCCGCCCCTGTGCCCGCCCGGCGCCCAGACAATCCCGCTGCAGCCCCTCCCGCACCCGCTGGCAGGCCCCTCCCACCTGCCCCACCCCCTGCCTCCTCAGCCCTTCTCCATGCCCTCGCAATCTCAGGTGGCTCCGCCCTCTGTGCTGCCGGGCCCGCCCCCCGCCCCGGGGCTGTCCCTCCCCCAGGCCTCCCCCCACACGCCCACCTCCCAGCCGCCATCTTCCTCACAGGGGCCTCCTCAGCCCCCCCGGGAGCAGCCGCTGCCCCCCGCGCCCCTGTCCATGCCCCACATCAAACCCCCCCCGACCACGCCCATCCCGCACATGCCCAACCGCCGTCTCACAAGCACCCCCGCATCTCTCGGCCCCGCCCTTCCCACAGATGCCCTCCAACCTGCCCCGCCCCCCGCTCAAACCGCTCAGCTCGCTCTCCACCACCACCCGCCCTCCGCCCACCCGCCCCCCTCCAGCTCATGCCCCAGGGGCAGCAGCTGCAGCCCCGCCCGCCCAGCCCCCCGTGCTCACCCAATCCCAGAGCCTCCCGCCACGTCCCAGCCACCCGCCCCCGCCCTGCCCCTCCATCTCCTCTCAGACGCCCTTCCCCCCGCACCCCTTCATCCCCGGCGGGGCGCCCGTGCTGCCCCCCTCCTCTGCCGCCCCCGCCTCCTCCGCCTCCCTCCCAGGCCTGCAGGCGCCGCCCCCCTCCATCTCCACGCCCCTGCCCGCCTCCGTCAGCACCTCCACCGGAGCCCCGCCCGTTCACATTAAGGAGGAGCCGCTGGACGAGTCGGAAGTGCCCGAGAGCCCGCCCCCTCCGCCGCGGAGCCCCTCCCCCGAGCCCACGGTGGTCAACACGCCCAGCCACGCCAGCCAATCAGCAAGGTAGGCGCGGCCTCCGCCCCTCCAGGCTGGGGGTGTCTGTATTGCTTCGCACTTTGTGTGCGTCCCAGTCTAAGGACTCTAAGTGGAGCCTTTCTGTGCTGTTGAGCTGGTAATGGTGTGGGCGCCAGTGAATTGGGTCTCAGTTTCCCCCTCCCTCTGCTGAGGCGCGTGCCTGTGGCTCTGACACAGCGTTTTTACCTTCACCTCCAGCGTCTCTGTAAATAATGGGACGCGCAGCTCCGCTGGGCTTTGCTAGATTAACACCGCTCATAATGGAACCCGCCATCTTGAGCGTTTGTAGGTGTGGGTCTGAAAGCGGGGAGGGAGGGAGGGGGTGGGTTAAAAACAAAAGGTGCCATTTTGGGTGATGGCGTCTGCGGCGCACACGCAGGGAGCAGACCTGAGAGTCCTGGGGGAGGCGTAATGGAGGCGATTAATTAAGACGTTTCCTCGGCGACCGACGGCTCCATCAGAGGGAGAGCGTTCCGTCGGCTCCGCGGTGCCGCCGGCTGCTAAGTGCTGCCGAGGCCGGTAATGAATAGCAATGAGTGTAGCTGTTAATGCACAGTGCGAGAGCCTGAGTCGCCAACCGTCCAATAACAAGACTTCTGATTGGTTTAGCTGCCTGTGATGAGGGTAACTCCACTCCAAGAGTGAGTGGCAGGAAGTAAGTGATACTTGAAGTTGAAATGAAAGGAGTTTTTTTTTAACTCTTTTGAGAGTCAAAATTCTTTTGAGTGGGGGTATATGTTTCGTTTTTGTTGCTGTGGAAAAAATATAGATCATCCATTGGGAGTTGGTAACTTCATTAAAGTTCATGATATGCCAGGCAAAAAGTCTTTGTGCAAGCACTTAATAAGGTGAATTACCTGAGTTGCATGCTAGGGTAGCTTCATGAGTGAACTCTTCGTGAGTGAACTCCTCAGGCTATTGATTTTTATTGTAATGTGCCCTAACGCTGATTACTAAAGCACCGCCCTTGCTGATCCACTGCAGGTTCTGCAAGCACTTGGACCGCGGCTACAACTCGTGCGCTAGGACGGACCTGTACTTCACCCCCCTGCCCGGCTCCAAGCTGGCCAAGAAACGGGAGGAGGCCGTGGAGAGGGCCAAGAGAGAGGCCGAGCAGAAGGCCCGGGAGGAAAAGGAGAAAGAGAGGGAGAAGGAGAAGGAGCGAGAGAGGGAGCGGGAGAGAGAGAGGGAGGCTGACAGGGCTGCTGTAAGTGCACTTCATACGGTTCAGGGATATTATCAGTACACTGATCAACCCTTGAGGGTGTGAGATCACAAATATGTGATTACAGTGTTCTCAGCTGAACATTCTAATGCTGATGTAACAATCACTACTGTAATTGAAAGTGATGGAGGTCTAGAACTCTGACTCTTTAAAGGGTTAAAATGTAACTAAAGGTGAGCAGATCAATCACTGAGTATAGACTAGTAGAGTCTTACTGTGTTAATACACACTCAAACACACTTGGCCTCTGATGTATTTGTGTAGCTTGTATGATAATCAGCACAGGTCATGTTTCGCCCGTTGTGAGCACACATGTGTTCACGCTGCGTTCTAATCTCCCGGCAGAAGGCCAGCTCGTCTCACGACGGCCGGATGGGCGAGCCCACCATGGCAGGCCCCGCCCACATGCGGCCGTCCTTCGAGCCGCCCACCACCATCGCGGCGGTGCCCCCCTACATCGGGCCGGACACGCCCGCCCTGCGCACCCTCAGCGAGTACGCCCGCCCCCACGTCATGTCCCCGACCAATCGGAACCACCCGTTCTTCGTCTCGCTGCCGGCCGACCCGCTGCTGGCCTATCACATGCCGGGGCTGTACAACGGCGACCCGGGCATGCGGGAGCGGGAGCTGCGGGAGCGCGAGATGAGGGAGCGGGAGATCCGCGAGCGGGAGCTGCGCGAGAGGATGAAGCCCGGGTTCGAGGTCAAGCCGCCCGAGCTGGAGGGCCTGCACCCGGGCGCCAACCCCATGGAGCACTTCGCCCGGCACGGCGCCCTCACGCTGCCCCACATGGCGGGGCACCACCCCTTCGCCGCCTTCCACCCGGGCCTCAACCCGCTGGAGCGGGAGCGGCTGGCGCTGGCCGGGCCCCAGCTCCGCCCCGACATGACCTACCCCGAGCGGCTGGCCGCCGAGCGCCTGCACGCCGAGAGGATGGCGTCCGTCGCCAACGACCCCATCGCCCGGCTGCAGATGTTCAACGTGACGCCGCACCACCACCAGCACTCCCACATACACTCGCACCTCCACCTGCACCAGCAGGACCCGCTGCACCAAGGTGAGGGAGCCCCTCTGACCTCCGACCCCTGACCCCTGACCCCGCTCTCCTAGCTCAGAGAGTGGGGCTGTTTCTCACTGCTCTAGATCACGGGGGTCAGACCCCCGTCCTGGAGGGCTGCAGAGTCTGCTGCTTTTCACTGTGTTTCAGCACCACTGATTAATGGAATTCATTGATTGGCTAAGTAGTCCACGCATCTTTGTTCTTAAGGCCTTGATTGGCTGCTGACTGTAAGGAAACCACAAGTACCTGCAGACACTGCGGCCATCCAGGACATTAGTCTGACACCCCTGCTCAGTGTATATTTATTTGTTTTCAAATATCATTAACCGTTATGGTGCAGACTAGACATTTGTTTTTAGAGATTTAATTAAGCTTTTAATTCAGACTCATTAAAAAGCATTTTCGATCCTTCAGAATTATGAGCTACAGTACTCTTCTGATAAAAGTGACTGGCTATGTAACAGCCATCATCAGTAATGAATGAAATGACTATTTATTCTCTCCATGTACTGTATTTAATAGTACATATATGTATGCATATATATATGTGTGTTCTCATATACATGTATGTATTCTTATGGAAGTAACACTGCATGTATTCTTATGGAAGTAACACGGCATATGCTGTGAGTTATGTAAATGAAATGAGCATGTTTTATAATGTTTTAAGAGTTGATCTGTATGTGAAAGTGTAAATGTTTGTGTCTGAATCTGACTCCCTAACGCTGACACACAGCAGGTGGTGAATGCCTTGTGTGTCCCCCAGGTTCTGGGGCCCACCCGCTGGTGGACCCGCTCGTAGCCGGACCGCACCTGGCCCGGTTCCCCTACCCGCCCGGCAGCATCCCCAACCCCCTGCTCGGCCAGCCGCCCCACGAGCACGAGATGCTACGGCACCCTGTGTTCGGTGAGTGGACCCCCCCGCACGTCTCATCCCAGTGGCTCCATGCCAGAGCTTTAGCAGACCCGTGTTAAAGGCGGTGCGGTGATACGTGGTGTTTTTAGCCCGCCGCTCGGCTCAAAGGCCTGATGTGTTCCCCGCGCTGCGCTGGTCGATGTGGGCGGGGCGAGACCGTCTGGTCTGCGATTTTTGGGAGATGTGGGTTTGGGGAGAGTGTGTGTGTGTGTGTGTGCGTGAACCCCCCCGTGCCCGTGCGTTGCAGGCACGCCGTACCCGCGGGACCTCCCCGGCGCGCTCCCGCCCCCCATGTCGGCGGCGCACCAGCTGCAGGCCATGCACGCGCAGTCGGCCGAGCTGCAGAGACTCGCCATGGAGCAGCAGTGGCTGCACGGCCACCACCACATGCACGGGGGCCCGCTGCCCGGACAGGAGGACTACTACAGGTAGGTCCCATCAGGCACCGCGGGAGGGTGGGAGGGCCCAAACTGACAAGGCCGTGTGGTCAGCCTGTGGCAGGGGCGGAGCTAAGGGGCCAGGGGTGGAGATAATAGGGCAGGGGCAGGGCTATGGGGCCAGGGGTGGAGCTAAGGGGAGAGGGGCGGAGCTAAGGGGGTGTTAGGAGCTCCAGGGTTAGCGGGTCCAGGGGGTCCCCGGTAGGTGGGGTGTGTATGTGTGCAGGCGCATGCAGGGCAGACCTTTCTCGTGTTTTTTCACTGCACAAATACTTTCTAGATCCGTCCCTGGCCAGCGGTACAAACCTGCTTGATTATTGCCTTATGCATGGCGAGAAAACACAACTGACTTTCTGAATCCTCTTTCTCTCATTAATTCACTCACTGGTTATTCTAAGACCACTGTTTTATTCTGAATGGGATTTGAAGGGGTTTGCATGTTAATGTCATGGCAGTTAATTTTTAATTTAGTAAATTTTTGTCTGTCAGCCGTCTGAAGAAAGAGAGCGACAAGCAGCTGTAACCTGAGGAGCTCGTCTGGCAGAGCGGCGGCGGAGTGGGCGGGGCCTCTGAGACTGGACACCTGTGAGGAACTCTACGATGTTCTCAGAACACTTTAAACTAAGACAAAACGAGTGACTGGAGAGGATCTTCTGAAGATTTTTAATTTTTTGTTTGTCTCCACCACCCCAACCCCCCCCCCACCCCCTTTCCGGATTCTGTACTTTTCTATTTTGAGAGAAATGGAAATCGTTTGACACATAGCGTACGCGTAGCGCCCAGAGGACATCTTCAGGACTGATCATGACTCCCCTTGCATGGCGAACTCTGAAACATGTCCCTGCATTTTTTCTTTTTGTAGGTTCTAGAAAAACAAGTCACTTTGTCACTGTGCTTAAATACATAAAAGGAGAGAGAGCAGTTCAGTGTATCCAAAATCTTTAAAGTGCTATCTGAAAGTCTAGTTATTTTAATACAGTGTAGGAAGTTTTCATAATTTTAAAGAAAGCTAAAAAAAAAATCTGCAGCATGGCTTTGAGTCTGTAAATAATATTATTATTATTATTATTATTATTATTAGGTGTGGATTCCTAACCAAGGCGTCAGACCTTCAACATTATAGTTCTAAAGCATTATCCCTTTATTTCAAAGGGGAGCACAATGGCATTATTTGAGCAGGAAATGTTTTTTTGGTTTTTTTAATGGTCAGCAGCATCACAGGGGGATTGTGGGATGACCGGTACAGTATATCTCATCCACACGGCCCACTGAAGCGACGTCTCAGAACAGGTCTCTCCCGTGATGCCCGGAGACCCCCTCAGTCAGGATTGGTCGGCTGTCCCGTGCCTGTCACACGCCCCACGGTTACGCCTCTGCTCGTTCAGTTCTCAGCTGTTCTCAGTCGGTTTTTCGAAAGGAGCGTCTTTGCCCCCTACGATGTGGCGTTGGGCATCGGGGGGGCCCCACACTTGGACCCCGAGGGCCCCAGCCCTTAGAGAGACAAACTGCACTGTAAGGGCTCAGATAAGGGATCCTGGGGTGGGGGGGGGGCTGTCAGTAGATGTGTGTCCACACTTACTCTTCAAGTATCAAGGCTCTGGGCTGAATAAGCAAATGCACTTTTAAACCTTGGTAATTACCCATAAAAATTATCCCCCCACCCCCAATCAAAAGCTGAAGGTAAAATGTGTAGGGAAAGTGTGATATTTATTGAAGTAAATAAAGGGCAATATCATGAGTGCAACTGTGTGGAATGGGGGATATAAAAATCTGATCCAGTATTTCCTGACAATGGGACCCTGCAGATAAAATTTGCATTGGATTCATGTTTATACATTTTGTTTTTTCTTTTTTAAACAAAGGATGTAACTTAGTGCTAATGGGGGAAAAGGCACTTGCTCATTGTACTTCATCTCTTCTGTTGCTGACTCCAGTAAGAGGGCTTTTCCACAACCTGGATCCAATATTTCAGTTGGTACCATGTTCACTGTGATGCGAGAGGTGCACCCGGACGAGGTGGAGGGGGCGGGGCCTCCTACTCAGTAGGTGGGCGGGGTCACGGGGGTGGAGCCTAACCGACTGTGTGGCCACTCCCAGCCCACAGTGTAGTAGGCTGTACATTTGCCATTGTAGACTGTTATTTTTCCAGGCGTCTTCTGTCGTTGGACGGTTATGTCGGACCTGTCAGACCATGTATGATGAATTTGTGATTCATGGCTGTCGCCCCCCCCACCACCTTCTGTACGCATCCATTTGTATGCATCTTCCACAAATACACTGTTGCTGTAGAAGAAGAATGCCACTTCCGGAGGACATGAGCTTTAGCTGGGTTTTCCCTACGTGTAAGGTCTGCTTAAGGTGGCACCAAGCTGGTTTTACTCTGAGCCATGGTTTACCGTGAAGAACCCATGGTTCTGACCCGACCAGCTTCCTGTTAACGGTAGCATTATTTGCCCCGCCCCCCCTCAACCACCCTCCAATTTTAAATCCTGAATTTTATTCCATCATTTTCCTGTCTCTTTGTTCGGTACCATGTATTAGAATTTTTTTTTCCCTTTTAAAAACGTTTTATTTTTACTTTTTTTGTGTATCAAACCTATGATGTTAAGTGTTGTCAATGGTTTAGCTTCTTGTTTCAAAGCAGCAATAGCAGAATGTAAATTCAGACTGCTAAAAATTTATATATACCGGTATCTTGAAGCTTATTGTATATATTAGTAGTTTGCCATGGGATGACACAATGTAAACAAATAGTAGAGATAATTAAGAAAAGGTGTGAGTCCTGTGTTTTCTCTCCATTTGAGTATTTTGTAATTTTTTTGAAAAATTTGTGGAGTTAAAATAAACTTAAGTTACACCACAGAACACAAACGGGGGGGGGGTCTGTTTTCATTTGCCTGCCATGAAATGGGCAGTTATCTCTCTCTCTCTCTCTCTCTCTCCCTTCCCCCTCTCTCTCTCTCCCCCCCTCTCTCTCTCCCTTCCCCCTCTCTCTCTCTCTCCCTCTCTCTCCCTTTCCCCCTCTCTCTCTCCCTTTCCCCCTCTCTCTCTCTCTCTCTCTCTCTCTCTCAGATGGCAGAGTGCTGTAGAAAGACTGTAGAGCGAGTAGACAGTGCTCTTTCTGAAGCACTCAGCCTACAGCCCTGGCGCGACTGTTTTACATGCTAATGACCCGCTCAGAACTGCTGGAGTAAAGGTGGCTAAAGGAAGGTGCGTTTCACACACTGGCAACTGCTGCCTGTCTGTGGGCACCTGGCTGGTATTAGGGAGGAATTAATGCAGCTGCTCCTTGATGAAGTCTGGCTGACTCAAGTTCACCATGTACCCCAGGCAGGGCCCTGGCCCCGCCCCTGCAGACTGCCGGTCACAGTCAGACGCTGACATAGGCGGCCCGGCTCGGCCACGCCCTGTGACTCTCTCTCTCTCTCTCTCAGCATTGTTCGGTTGTGCTGACGATGTGCATGTTTGAATAAGCGCTGCTGTGGAGCCGAAATGGCTGCTGTATTCACTGCCTGGGCACGCCATGCCGGTTCTGTCGCATTCAAGTGGATTCAATTCACTCATTTATTTATACCAGGTTTTTTTTATTGTTAGAGGCACTGTCATAAAGCTGCTTTACTGAAGCAGGAAATCGGAAAATTAGGCAGAACAAGCACAAACCCTCAAAAATCCAGCAAGTGAGGTTGGGGGAAAAAAACACCCCAGTGTGGAAAGAATCTACAGGAATGCACCATAATAAGGCTATAAGAGGGGAGCCCATCCTCCACTTGCCAGTCTAGTGTCACGTTAAAGATTAGCTAAATGGTAAGAATGTCCACGAAGGACCTTCTTGAAGGAAAACATAAAAATCACTCAAGCACAGTTCAAACGGCTGTGTGGTGCTCCCTCCTCACAGGCAAGGGACGTGTGTCACAGGTAAGGGACGTGTGAAGGGTGTTTAATAATTGCCCCGTGCACAGGGAAATGTGCCTACAGCTCCTTTTCGGTTCCCATCCCATAATCGCATTATGGTTCAGTTCGCTTTTTCATTTTCTTGAATGTCAGCCCAGTTAAAACATTCAGCTTGTTCCCTATTTAGAAGGGAGCTATTGATTATGAGAGAAATGCACTTTGTCTAAATGGTGGCACAAGGCCATTTTTCTGTGCTGTCTTACAAATCGTCCTGTGGTTTCACACAGTAGGTCATGGGGTGCACAAATCTGTCCTCGCACCCAGTGGTATTGCTGGTTTTCATTTTTCCTTCTAATCAGACAGATTTAAATCTGAGACACCCAGTGAGTTCAATCTCGGGTCAATCAGTCGCATTCAATAAATTAATTCAATAAATTAACTATCTGGAAGATCGGCAGTACTACTAAAGAAAAACTGCAGTACTGCTGGCTTTTATTTAATTATTATTTTTTAACACACACTGGGTAATGCAACATTCGATTGGACATTGACCAAAAAAAAAAAAGAGCAAATATTTATAAAATGAGGTAGTTGACCATCTGGGTAATATATGAGGTTTGAATACAGGCCCTTTTCACAACCTTTAAGGGGTGAACCTACAGTACAACAAGAAATCATTAACACGATGGATCACAGATCCATGACTGTAACATCCTGTGGGTAACATCTTCCATTCATGTCAAACCGCAATTTCATTACACTTCTTGTGCAATGATAACACTAGACAAAATACTTTTTAAGTGTGACATGTCTTGGTGGCTAATCCTGTGCAACTAGCTTTCTAGCTTGGGATTCTAAACTTCCCATCGAAGCATCCTGGGTAGATTTAGATTAAATGGTTGCTAGGCAGACTTTCAAACAGGTAGGGGCCCATTTTATTTTATCCAATGAATTTTATTGATTCCAGGATTCATAAAGTCGGTCTATAGACCGCGTTGATTTATCTGACTTTGTGATGAAGTGTGCTGGTGAGTAATGGAAGTTGTCGGGAAGAGACCTGCAGTCAGTACCGGGTGGTAAATAATGGTATGATGATCTCTGAGGCATGAGAAAGAAGTACTGTAGCTGTCGGGCCAGTGTTCCCTGGTGTGACATTTCCAGGTGGGGGAATGTGGTCGAGTTTATGAGAATCCGTCTCTAAATGGCAAAAACTCCGGGCTTCAAGTTATCTCGTTTCTACTGAAACTTACTCTCCTTATACAGTAACTCATGCAGTGTATGGGTATGGCTGTTGTGATACCTACACAAAAATAGTGGTGTGCTTTGTCACAATATTCACACTTAATGTGGTGTAATTCGATGATGACGAGCAGCTGGACGGGGATGTGACCGTCTGGTCGTGTCAGAGCTGATGCTTGTTGTATGTAGTCCTGGACTGTGAGTCAGCGATGGTGTGTGTCTCTCAGTGAGATGTCAAACGGTAGTAGCACCTCTGTTCTCGTGCTCTGAGCTTCTCTCTGGCTTCGGCTCGTCTGTCTGCTGCTCCTTCCTCCGTCCTCCTCCCTGCACATGCCCACACTCCGTAAGCAATCGTTTGGGCTGCTTGTTGAATGTTTGGTTTGGTGAACACACGTGCCATGAGTCCTTAAAAAGGGCGCTTGGAGACTTAATAAAGGAAGTAAATGGAGGTACTGCCAAAATAGTGAAGAGGAAAGCTGCCGAATGTAATAAAAGCACATCATTTAGATAATCAAAGGCAAATAAACAGCCGGTTCATTTATTTGTTCTCACATTTTTGACATGTTCTGAGTTAGGAGAAACAGCTGCAGTCTGCAGAATATCATTGGTGAAACCAGCCCTGGTATCCACAGCTGTTTGGGCAGCTAAGCCAGGATAATTGGTTGAAACAAAAACCAGCATACTGGCCCTCCCAAGACCGGAGTAAATCAGGGATGCCATGCAGGCCCTGTCAAAGGACTACACTTAGGATTCGGTTTTTGTCTCTCGTTCTCAGAGTTCCTTCCTTCCGAAGGTTGTGTGTAATTTGCTCCGGCAGCTTTCCTTCAATTATGAGTCGTTATAGACAAACCTACCATTTATTGTAAAAAAAAAAAAAACACAATTTTGTTGAAAAAACATGTAAATATTTTGATGTGTTACAGAGGAGAAAGGTCCAGATCCTCTCATGTCAGAGTGCAGACGAGTATGCGCTTGCTCTAGAGTAACCCATCACTGTTTTCATTACACAGTCTAGAGTATCGCTCTTTATGTGCAGACTTCATACAGGCGGCTGATTGACTACTGCAGCCACTGATAAGAGGGCCAACTAAATTCCTTTCTTTCTGGGCAGCTCGACAACCAATCACCATCACCCCGCAAGACTTCTAGGACCAGCTGTCGTTGGTACAGTAAGGATTTTATTATAGACAATGTGGGATACAGCTAGTTTCCATACTACCCCACCCCCACCCACTTCTGCTGAGTTACAGTGCAATAGCAATATAAATGCATAAGGGGAAAGTCAATATTCTTGTTTATGAAATATACTGTAAACTGTGAAGCTACTTTTTATCTCAATACACCAACTCGGCCTCCTCCTGGACCACAGCATTGATTATCCAATTATCTGATGAGCAGAGCGTAGCCCTTGATATACAGTAAGGCTTTTGCAAATTAATGCATCAAAATTATTTAGACAGCTCGCTAATGGCTTAATTCTTTGGGACGTTTGGATTCTGGAAATTTCCACGGATATTGCATCAGATCACATTGGCTCTCTGGCGAGATGTAAAAATACTTAAGAGCTGATAACATCTTGATCTCTACAGAGTTCAGAGCCAACTCAAACAGTAAAAAGCCTGTACCAGCAGTCTTATCAGATGTGTCCCATTACACTGCAAACTACAGTTCATGGAACTGGACAAAAGAGATTTAATACCAAATCACATTCACATCCATTTCATCTGTCAAACTGGATCAAAACCCAACAGATTTTGGAGCTTAACCCTGACTCTGCTAAAAGCTTTTGCAGTGTGTGGCCCATGTCTGAAGTGGAGGTGGTAGGATTCGCAGTTTGCAGCTCAGTGAATGTTTAACTGGAACTGCAGTCACAGGTGAATGGAGAGTACCACGACAAAATGGCGACCTACAGAATGCTTTGCGTGGGGCCACTCCCCGAGCGCACACCAAATGCAGTTAGCGAGGGCCGCTGGACGGCTCGTTCTGTTAGAGCACCATGCTGAGGTGCGTGGATGAGCCGCACGGCCTCGATGTGCCAGTGCCGACTGTGGCCGATAGCTGCACGGGGCGATGTGCAGTTGCCGATTGCGTCGCCTAGGGTATGGGAGGGTTCAGTTGGATAGGGGTCAGCGTTCATCGTTATATAGCGCCCCCCCCACCACTGGTCAATCAGGGGCTCGTGGGCTGCTAAAGCCACATGAAAGGTCTTCCTCTTTCTTCGATCTACGCGAGCGTAGCTAGTCCATGATGTGAAAAGAAGCAGCTGGCGACACCATGTGTTTCAGTGGAGAACCGTGGATGACCACGCACTCCCAAATCAGCAGTGGGGTTTGCGCGTGTACGTGGCTGCTGTTTCGGACGATTGGCCGTTCCAAATTGGGATGGGAACTGGATATGCTCAGCCCCACGTTGGGCACCAAATTTATTTTATTTTTAAAAATGTCATTTTAAAGGGGATTTCCTTTCGAGGAAAGTTTTATTGACAAAAACTGTGGGGGGAAACTACGTAGATGGATAATTAAGTTTTTCATCCTCATTTTTCTTAATTCCGAGTTGTAACTTTGTCACGCTGCTGCAATGTTCACTGTCAGTTTTGGAGGGCAACAGCACACGCACACTCCGTGCGCAGCCTAGTCACTGAATGCTTTTACTTCACAATCAAATGGCTAAGCTACGCAGTTACGGGGTTTGGTTCTACAAGTTCTCTCTGAACTTCTCAGCATTTGACTCTTTGGGTTCCTTGCCTTTATTGGGTGGATTTAAAGAAGTTGTTCATTTAAAATAAAGCTTTTAATACTGAGTTATTTTGTTTTGGGGTCAAATTCATATGTAGAATTCTTATATTCTTTTAAAACAAAAGCTGTGATATATCGATATACTCCCACGATATACTACTTGGAAATGAATGAACATGATAAATGTGAATGTTAATGGGCATTCTGCCTAACACGTGGACTGGGATCAATTCCTTTTCAATTCAGGAAATGAATGAGAAATGCAATTCATTAATTGAAATGTGCTCAGCAAAAATTATGCGCCTGCTTCATTCATGGATTGCATTTCAACCCATCTACTGAATTGAAATAAAGCTTGTGACCACAGGTCTTGTTAAATCTCTATTCTATGATTACAGTATTACTTGTGTAATGCTATAATCTTATGAGGAAAACAAAAAAAACATCTGAAAAGTCTTGGCTAAAAATAAAGAGAGGCTGGCATCCCCCTGTGTGGAATAACACGCGCTTTCGTATGATAAACAGTCTTTCTTTACCGTGCATCAGGGAGCAGTGAAGGCATTAATCAGCGCAAGGTGTTTTTTTTTATGGAGACGGTCTTCTCGGTTTCCAGGAGCTCTGCCAGCACTTTAATCTACCTGGTCTGCGCGTTTCTGCCTCAAACTGAGCCCTCTAAGCCTGAGGGCCTACCCGTTTCCATGGGAATCCGGAAAACAAGCGGCACCAGAGGTTAAATGATTACCTTCATTTCCCCGTTGACTTTAAGGAGCGCCCCTCGGGCATTGATTGTTGAAATGAATACTCATTAACATTTTAGGCTACGCAGAAACTTTAAGAGAAGCCTGCTGGTTTTAATGCGTGAGCTGGTCTGATTGGAATTCATTATGGGACAATGTTTTTAAGACTTTCAAAAAAATTCTTGCTCCAGCAACTTTTATTTGGAGGGGGGGAGGTGGGGGGGGAAATGACATTTTGTGGGTAGAATTTGATATTGGTGTTGGCTCACTAAAGCTTCTAACCAAAGAAAAATAAATAGGAAAAGACACTATGAGGTCCTGATACTTCCAACACATGGATTCTGGGGGACATCCAGATACTGTTTCTCTTTTCGGAAGATGTGGTTCAGATGAATAATGACCTGACAGGCAGGGATATCCATCTAGATCCCCTCAATACATTTTTCAGGGATGACTCTGGGTTATATTACTGGATCATCAGTGGCCACAAGTATGTGAAGCTGATCCAGCAGCCGCCTGAAGAATGGCTCGAATGAAGAAGCTGCCGGCTTCATACCAGCACGGAGTGGTAGCGAAATTTTGGCTTTAGACCTTATCATCCTGCACCCGCATCCACAGTCAGAATAAAGAAACAATATCCTTCCAAATGTGATTTACCGAATGAGATCCAGATTGCTTTGAAATCGTCAGATATATAGTGTATAGAGTATGGAAAGCTGGACAAGACTATTTTTAACCCTCACATTTCTGTGCTGCTATGATCAAATCAGGCTTACCCTTTAAAACTCACATCATTATTCCCAACCCATTAACTGAAATCATTTAATTTAACATATTTAACATAACATGCCAACCCTATTACCCCTACTAACCCTTACTATGCTTATTTCTCACCCAACTAAATCATGTAAATATTTCTGTTTGGGAGCATGAAAGATGTATTCAAAGGAAATATACATCTTGACCAAATGAATAATTGTGTGGTTT
This sequence comes from Anguilla rostrata, assembly GCF_018555375.3. Classification (NCBI taxonomy): domain Eukaryota; kingdom Metazoa; phylum Chordata; class Actinopteri; order Anguilliformes; family Anguillidae; genus Anguilla; species Anguilla rostrata. The sequence goes on from NC_057945.1 coordinate 31,828,286, forward strand.
TGGGAGGAGGAGCCTCCTTGGGTGAGAACGTTCTGCAGAGCACAGCAGAGAGTGGCATTGTACAGGACCGCCTGACCTTGCTTTGTGATGGAAAGTGGCAGAGAGGCTTCGCTCTTGGCTAAGAGGGTCAGGATCAGGAGACACGGCCTGTTATGTTCCATCAGTCCGCTTCCTTTCATCTCCTCCTTCCTCAGACTTTGAAGAGCCCGAAATAACAACTCATCAGGTCTGTGCAATATAACATCACTGAGCAGGTAGGCCCCTTCAGTATAACATCACTGAGCAGGTAGGCCCCCTTCAGTATAACATCACTGAGCAGGTAGGCCCCTTCAGTATAACATCACTGAGCAGGTAGGCCCCTTCAGTATAACATCACTGAGCAGGTAGGCCCCTTCAGTATAACATCACTGTGCAGGTAGGCCCCTTCAGTATAACATCACTGAGCAGGTAGGCCCCTTCAGTATAACATCACTAAGCAGGTAGGCCCCTTCAGTATAACATCACTAAGCAGGTAGGCCCCTTCAGTATAACATCACTGAGCAGGTAGGCCCCTTCAGTATAACATCACTGAGCAGGTAGGCCCCTTCAGTATAACATCACTAAGCAGGTAGGCCCCTTCAGTATAACATCACTGAGCAGGTAGGCCCCTTCAGTATAACATCACTAAGCAGGTGTGTTCCTTCAGTATAACATCACTATGCAGGTAGGCCCCTTCAGTATAACATCACTGAGAAGGCAGATCCCTTCGGATCACATGTTTATGTGTGCGCTTATGTGTGAGACGTGTGTGTGTGTGTGTGTGTGTGTGTGTATATATTTGAGATTGTTAGTTCCACAGGACAGACGGTGATGACACATTCATCTCTGTCTGTGCCAGTCTGAGTAGAACAGTAGGAAGAATCTGACAGCAGCCATGTCACAATGGTGACAGGAGCTTGAACAAAACCAAGGGGTGCCTGGGACCCCCTTTAATCCTTACGGAGGTGAGCAGCAGACGGGACAGTGAGCCTTCAAAATGGGACATGTTTAGGTTTGCCGCATTTAGAATTTTGAAACCGCACATTTACGAAAAGAGGTGGAGATTAGCTTCCTGTTATTTATCCTGTTCGGTTAGAAACAGACACCTAGCTTATGTCTTAACTGACAAAGGAGGGGTGTGGTTGTGATTGTGCAGAAAACAATATTTAAAGATATCAATATTTCTACAATTCTCACTCCAATTAAGAATCTATTATGATATATATGCTATAGGAGACATTGTAAAATCTTCAAATTTTGCTTAGCTGTAGAGGACCAGATTGGTTGTTGGCGTCCCTAATCAAACAACACAAACCAGAAAACAGAAAACGTGGTCAAGAGCCAATTCTGGGTACATGACACGTTTTCACGGCAATTCCATAGCAAGAAGTCCAAGTACTGAAACTGTGTGGTGACTTCCCATTATGGAGGCCGTGAAGCTTCACTCTCCCATCATTAGAGAGTGATGATCTGGGGTCCAGGGAAGATGGAAAACTCTGATGTGGGCGACCAAGTGTGAAATGGCATGACTAAGCCATGCTCTGCCCCCCCCCCTCAAAAAAACCTGTATTTCCTGTCAGCTGAAAAAGGTCTTTTTCACCGTCACCTCATCATCTGGCCTGAGAACATTTGAAGGCTTTATACTTTTTGGAATACGACATCCAATCTGTATTATATTTTGCCCTCCCTTTGAAGGAAAATAAAACCTATAAAATATGCTCAGAACGTTCAACTGTCCAGCACGCTAGGCACCGTATTTTCTGTTTTTATACAGCAAAGAACAATATTTTCCAAGTGCTGCACAGTAATCTGATAGCAGAGCTTGTTTGAGTTAAGTCCTCTGATTCTGCAAGATAAATTACCCTCAGGAGAGCTGGGGGGTGAAACTGTTGCTCTTGGACTGAGTCAGAAGGAAAGAGGCTCCAAAAACACTCTGCATTTCCTAGTGCCCTCCACCTCTCAGGTGACACTGGAAGGACCCGGGAGGAATTCATTTACACACAGTGCGAGAGGCCATGTCACACCCCCCTCCTGGCGCTGGACAGAACGGACCGTGTGAGATTAATTGGGCCACGGAGGTGTGACGGAAAACAAAAGCCGATCCATACAGGTCAGGGAAATCGGACGGGCCCCACAGAGAGGCCGGCAGCGCCCTGTGGCACGGTCATCCATCACTGAGCGCTCGATCCCCACAAGGGCACCACGCTGTCCCCCGCTCCGAGAGAGCAGCTGCTCCTGCTGGTTCTGCTGCTGCTGCTGCTGCTGCTGCTGCTGGTGCTGCTGGTGCTGCTGGTGCTGCTGCTGCTACTGCTGCTGCTCCTGCTACTGGGGCTGCTACTGGGGCTGCTACTGGTGCTACTGGTGGTGCTGCTGCTGCTCCTGCTCCTGCTACTGGTGCTGCTGCTGCTACTGGTGCTACTGCTACTGCTACTGCTACTGCTACTGCTACTGGTGCTGCTGCTGCTACTTGTGCTGCTCCTGCTACTGCTGCTGCTCCTGCTACTGGTGCTGCTTCTGCTACTGGTGCTGCTGCTGCTCCTGCTCCTGCTACTGCTACTGGTGCTGCTGCTGCTACTGGTGCTGCTGCTGCTACTGGTGCTGCTGCTGCTGCTGCTGCTGCTACTGCTACTGGTGCTGCTGCTGCTACTGGTGCTGCTGCTACTGCTGCTACTGGTGCTGCTGCTGCTGCTGCTGCTGCTACTGCTACTGGTGCTGCTGCTGCTGCTGCTGCTACTGCTACTGGTGCTGCTGCTGCTACTGGTGCTGCTGCTACTGCTGCTACTGGTGCTACTGGTGCTGCTGCTGCTGCTGCTACTGCTGCTACTGGTGCTGCTGCTGCTGCTGCTCCTGCTGCCGGTGCTGCTGCTGCTGCCGGTGCTGCTGCTACTGCTGCTACTGGTGCTGCTGCTGCTGCTGCTCCTGCTGCCGGTGCTGCTGCTGCTGCCGGTGCTGCTGCTACTGCTGCTCCTGCTGCCGGTGCTGCTGCTACTGCTACTGCTGTGGCTGCTGCTCTTGGCGCAAGGCTTCACCTTCTGCACGCTCCTCCTCTTATCAACTCCTCTCAAGATGATGCATCTACTCAACATCTTCTAGTTCCAAATGATTTAATTTGCATTCCGGAATTATTTTTGGTATTGCCACAGTTATTATTATTGTTATTTTTTATTATTACACGTTTGGCAAATACTTGATTTTTTTATTGTGCTTACCGCATTATTTACATATTATTCTGGTCTTTCGGGATTGTTTCTTTAGGCTTCGCATTCAAGATAATTTGGAAAACTGCATGTTTATTTTTCTTTTGTATTTTCTTTACAAAAGGAAAATTTGGACTGCTATTTTACTTCAAAATAAGCTTTTGTCCCCCACTTAATAGGAAAAGTGTTCATAACAAACCTGTGTGTGAGAAAGACATAGATCTCATGCATACATGTAAAGAATAATCAGCCTAAAATGAAACCTTTCTCATAAGTATACTTCTTTGTGGCATTCACTCAGTTTAAGCAGATGGTTTCATGGTAGGTTATTTACCTTTGGACATTTGTGATTGGACAAAATGGTCATGTGTTGCCATAATGATAAAAAAAAACATTAATATTACATCCATAAAATAATCCCTGGCATCACAGTAGGACATTAATACAATGCATATAATAAAGAACTCCTTACCCATGCAACTTCTCTGGAACTAACCCACAATAAGGAAAGCAGGCTGTCGAGCGGCTATTTAGTCTTCCTTTATATATCTGGCTTGAAATGCGTCTGGCATCTTTTTTGTAATAGAAAACAATGCGTATCATTTAGGATTTTCTCTCAATAAGTCCTGTACATTGAACTCCAGTATTAAGGGATCCGTTTATTTGAAAATGATCGTTTAGTTGTTGTAAAGCCTGCATCTTCTGTCATTTTGATTTTTGAAGCGAAAGGGTTTCTTTTTTTTTTTAAAGGACAGCAGATGCTCCATCCTACTTTTGTATTTATTTATTTGCTTTATTCAGACAGAGAGAAAGCTGAGAGGGTAGCAGACAGGGAAGGGATCACAGCTCAGAAGGCATGGTAGGGGATCAAGCTTCCAACTGCACAATGGACTCATAAGCCGCGTTTCCACCGCAGGAACTATACCCCGGAACTAGGAACCTTTTGAGGAACTCAGTGCGTTTCCACCGCAGGAACTAGGGTCTAAATTTAGTTCTGGGGGCTTTGTTTTACCCCCCAAAACGTTCCTGCTCGGGGGGTAGTACTTTCCGAAAGTACAGGAACCTTTTGGGTGGAGCTTGCAGCGCTGAACATTTCTGATTGGTCGAGTACTCGTAGCGTTTGTGTTGTATTTATTTTCCGCCATTACCCGCCATGTTTGAAAATATGCAGCGCAAACCAATTAATTTTCATAATAACTTCAAATCAAACTTGTATGTTATGCGGCGCAGTAGCCTACTTTTGGTTATAACCTGTCAACGTCTTGGAATTATAACGTGTGCTCTTCTGTTCTTTTCTTGCTTTAGTATTCGTTTTATAAAATGCTAAGCATTCGTGCTGGGACAGCATATTACGTAGGCTACCAAAACATTCAAACGGATTAATTCGGTTGCTGAATATTTTCTTCCGGATTTTCTTTGTTAGCCCGTTGTAATTGACTCAAAACGTTTGATACAGTTATGTGAGGTATGCGGTAGTTCTGCACGATTAACATTGGTGATACAGTACAAGCAAACTGGAAATCACCTTCCGCACTTTTTATCCGGGTAAAATAACAGGTTAATTCTAGTAATCTTCCCTTTAGCTTTTTCAGACTGCCGTAATTTTACTCAATTTTACTGCCATTTTTCAATTCCACGAAAAGACCAGGAAGACTATGGACTCATTTATGGTGCATGGTTCGCATCTGGAGGGCACACGTCGCTGCTCGGCTAGCAGTAACTTCGAAGGAAAGCGGTGGCTGTACCACTACTAATTTACATTTTCACGCAAGTCCGAGTTTTCGTTCTATTCTTGTCATTTTGCGATTAGCCTATATGGAATTGACGACGAGAAAGTAATAAAACAGCTAATTGTTTACAACGTGTGCATGTTTTCTGCTGTTAATGAATGTGTTTGAGAGGATATATGAAAATCAATAAATACAAAAGTAACCATATATAGTCATTGTTGGTAACCCGTTGTATATAAGTGGAATAAACCCCTCCGGGCTGTCCCGGTTATTAGAAAATAATGTAGGCTACTTCGGTGGTAGTATGGGGTTACAGAAGAACTCATATGACAGATGGACCGACGACAACGTCAGTGGGCTAATTTACCTAATCTTCGCGGTACTTTAGACCCCGGTGGAAACGCAGACAACCATTGGCTGAAGGAACCTTTTAGTTCCTGGTAAAGTAGTTCCTGGGACTGAAAGTTCCGGGTAATTTCGGTGGAAACGCGGCTATAGATGTCTTTGGCCACCCTACGGACTGCTCTGCACGAGGCTCACATTTTTATCAGAGGTTTCATCTTATCGCGACGAAAATGATTCTTTTAAAGGCCGACCTCTAGTGCCCGAGAAGAAGAATGAATCACACACAATATCTGCGGCAAGAAATCATTTGTAAACGCGGCTTACTTATTCTTTAAAAAAATAGCCAGGAAGCGCCAAGTGCTATTTCTTTTTTTATTTTTTTGTGCAACGTGAACAGTGTCCTACAAAAGATGTCTTTCCACAGATTTCGAGGTCAAACAAAACGCTGTGGTTAATCCTCGATGAGGAGGAGCCTCTCACGGAGGCGGTGTAGCACGCCTGCTCTACAGGGGAGGTGCGACTCTGTTTACAGGGAGCCTCCTTCTGAGAGCCACTGACAATGGCGGAGGTGTCTGCTGCTCTGACATTACGCCAGCGTGAGCGTGTCGTTCTGTCTGACTGCGCGCAAGGAAATCGGGTGTGTGAATTAGATTACATCAAGCGGCTCGAGGCGTGATTGACGTGCACCTCACGCTCCGGGAAAATACGAAAAGGAAATCCGGCCAGAGAGGAAGGGAAAGATGAGAAAAGCCTGACCTCTAGTGTTAGGAACCGGCTATGTCATTTTAATAAAACTTCATGAAGCTACAGCTTTCCATTGCCTTTTCTAATGTAAATACATTTTGGCCTCCAATAATTAACATAGAAAAAATATTTAGTTAAATATTTGACTTAATTTTGTATTTATGAAATTGCATCATATATTGTGCACGCTCACCATGATTTCGTTCTAGTGGTTTTCGGCATGCATACACCTTGCATTATTATTTTTATCACAAAACTCTGTTCTGTTCTGTACCGTGCTGCGGTTAGGAAGACCATATGTACTGCCATATGATGGGGTTCTAGCAGACCCCACAGAGGTCAACTGACTGACCATGTGCAGCAGATATGCAATAGTTGCCGTAATAATAATAATAATAATAATAATAATAGTAATAGTACTGTTTATTTTTCAAAGCACTTCATACGTACAGCCATTCCAAGCACTTTCCACAAAAGGTAATGCGATAAACTCTAACCAAGATTGAATAAGGCATTTTTAGTCTAATATAACTATGGAGATTGTAAAGAAAAGGCACTCTGGATTTAGCTATGAGTGAGTCTTAAAGATTTGCATGTTCAGGTCAAACCTGTGGCACCTCCATGCTCAGATAAACTGACATGACGTGGACCTGATTCTGTGTTTAGCTGACGATGGCAGAGTGGGGTTTTCATGTTACGGACGTCGGGAGAAGGGGGAGCAGCGGTTTCTGCGGGTCCGTCGCCTGGAGGGTTTGAGCCACGAACATCTGCGGCCGCAGCAGCTCGCCAGCCTTCCGCTCTCCGTCCGGAGGTCCGCGGTTTTCACCCCGAAACCGTTTCCTGTCGCGCGGCGTCACTGGAGCTTGTGTGTGTGTGCGCTTTACTGGAAGTCTTTAATCAGAAAAATGTGTTCAGCTTTCGGGTCTTTCCCTATTGGCCTGGATAGTGTGTGCCCTCTTCTGCGGGCTGAAGTGCAGCGCAGTGGAAAAAGTAGTGGGCTCAGCAAAGATCTGGAAGAAATAACCAGCAGACGATGGGAAGAGGCCGGAGATGCCTGTACATGGCGTGGAGGCATGATGAGGAAACCCAGATCACATTTTTCATTACTCTCCAAGCTGCAATGCCCTGTCGTAACTGTAGGCCCATCCCAATGCTGCAGGTTTGGCACACGCAGGACCGCACACAGCGTCTGCGTATGCGACCAGCTGCTGATTCATTTCACTGCGCAGTCCAGCAGCCGAACTGCGCAGTTATTACTCAAAAGGACTGCACAGCTCATGCAGCTGGCACAGGCAGACTGATCAGACCAGAGGAGCTGGTGGGAAATGTCCATTCAGCTGAAATCTTCCCCCCATGGGGGACACTTTGGCCAATGGCATGCCATCCTAGACTGCTGCCAGCCACAGACACTAATGCCACAGAGTCTGGAGTGCTTCACTGCATTGAGAGCCAGGGCTGAAGCTGGCTGGACCAGCTGGAAGCTCTGAATGTTCGTTTTTATTGCAGTTAAATAACTAAGCATAAAGCTCCCTTCACCAAAATCCGCTCAGAATAACTACTTCGAAAAGAGATGTATGGAGCTTATTTATTCATTGAAATAAATCTGTGCTGTGTTTCCCTGGTGCAGCGGTTTCTCATGAGTGCCTTCAGGCATTGTTCAGCGTTTGCCTTTAAAAAACATTTTTTTGTGTGTGTGTTTTTAGAGCTGAAATAACACCAGTTGTGTGTTTATGTGTTTTGTTGTGTGTGAACAGAATCTGATTTTCCTGCACCTCTCTGATCTTTAAAGCAGATGTGTAAATATCTTTGGTGTGGGAGCTGGCCTGTCAGGGTCTGTGACAGCACCAGCGCCAGCTTGCAGATTGAACAAACAGCAGGGCTAGCTTCCATTTGGACAGGAGCTCCTGGGAATCCCTGCAGCATTCTCACCCTGACCCTGAGCTCAGGGGTGCGAGCATCGTCCCCCAACACCTCATCATCGTTCCTTTAAATCTCCTCATCTGCGCAAAATAAGTGTTCCTTGATGAGAGGACAAAACTTTTTAAAAAGGCCATTGGCTTGGTTGTGATGCCATCTCACCACTCTGCTTTTTTATTTTTATAATTTTTTTTACTTTATCTTCTTTTGTTTTATTGTTTTATCTTGTTTGCTTTTCACCACAATCCCACCCCTGATGCATCATCTGTCAGTGTGACTGGGCCGCACCTTTGTGTAAGACTCCCGTGTAATGTGTGCAGCTGGACTGACTGCCTAGCTTCCACACTGCAAACTGCAGCAGCATCTGCTGACCAGACCACTGGTACCAAATCCACCAGAGGAGCCTCAGGCAAGCAGTAAGACGGGTGCTGCTCAGTTAGCGTTTGAATAGGTAGGGTAACACCATGACACTGTGCTCAAGACCACACTGTGCTCCACCCTACTGCACTTTGCACCAGTACCTTAGCTGGGTGTGGCACTTGGGAACCTTAAACTCCTGCTCCAGACATGACCTAACAGTTCAGCCCAAGGCTGGACAGACCAATGTCAGGCCAAAGTCACTCCATTTCCCCTGGCCGTTCGTTCCACAGCATGCCGTATTTCTGTCTTTGTGTCTGAGGACGCGTGGTGGAGAAGGGAAGGGACCGGCGGAAGTTTTTCAGTCAAGGCCAGCTCTTATTTATTTTTAGTTATTTCCCCCGGCCGGCTGATTGGAGGCGATACGGGCGGATTGGCGCCTTCGCGTGCGGAGCGCTGGCGGGGAGGAAGTGGGGTTTAATGAGCGTGAGGAGGCCGCGCGGGCGGCGGCGGCGGCGGTGGCGGTACTGATGGGCTCTCCCCGGCTCCGGTAATGAGTTCTGGGCGCGCTCCAGTCCCGCGGGCCGCGGCGATGCCCTGGAAAGACCCCCTCATCACCGGGAGAGCGAGCTCGGCTTCCCAAGGGGGGGGGGGGGGGGGAAGTAGTCGACGGACAAAGTTTTTTTCGAAACCGCGGCCGAGCCTGCCAACAAACCGCTGACCCCGTTTTCAGGCTGCAGGGGCGATTGTCTCCGTATGAGCCCTTTCTCTAAAGCGCGGGG
>NC_057945.1:31842375-31877375 GCF_018555375.3 Anguilla rostrata
GGCACCACTGTGATTTGTGGGAGATTTGTCAAAGTGAGAAGCAATTAGTGAGGCTGCTAGGCCTTAATGTATGCGTGCTCGGCCTGACCCCCAGAGTGTGTGTGTGTGTGTGTGTGTGTGCGCGTGCGTGCATTCGTGTGTGTGTCTGTGTGTGCCTGTGTGTGCCTGTGTGTGCGGCATGTGTTTGTGTGCTGTGTGTGTGCGTGGTGCACGTGATGTGTGTGCGTGTGTGTGTGCGTGCGCATTCGTGCATGTGTATGTGTGTGTGTGTGTGTGTGTGTGTGTGTGTGCATGCATATGTGCGTACATTCGTGTGTTTGTGTGCGTGTGTACTTGTGTATCTGTATTTGCGTGTGCGTGAGTGTGTGTGTGTGTGTGTGTGTGTGCATGCATATGTGCGTACATTCGTGTGTGTGTGTGCGTGTGTACTTGTGTATCTGTGTGTGTGTGCGTGTGTGTGTGTGTGTGTGTGAGTAATGGTGCTCTCATATGGTTTCATAGCTCTGGCGCGTGTACAGAACTTCCACAGGGGAGGACCGTAAACAAAGAGAATGATGGATGAACAGCGATCTGAAGATTGCGGTCAGAAGAAGAGCTGACCGTGGCTCTGACTGCGGCACTCTTCCTCACCGCCCGGGAGAAATTCTCTGCACACCCCCCCCCCAAACCTCTTTTCTTAAATTTCGACGTTCTGCAAAATGAAAGATCCAATCTGGAAAAAAAAAAAAAAAAACAGCCTAAATGCTGGCCGGTTTCAGTCGCAGAGCTTCTGAACACATTCGCAGATGGAGAAACACCTCCTCCTCCTCCTCCTCCTTCGCCCGGCGTTTCCGCGCGTGGTTACGGCGCTTGCGGAGAGCGTGGCCCTCGTGGCGGCCCCCCCGCCCACGTGCGGTCGCAGCGAGCCGTGGGAAGGCTCTTCGAGGCGCGGCCCGCCCCGGTCCGGGCCCCGTGGGAACGCGCGCGTCTGTGGGGGCTGCAGCGGTCCGCGCGCCGGGCTCACTTCTGGATTCTCAGTCCACCCTTCCTCTTCATGGTCTTATTCAGGTGTGAGAAACTGCACAGTCACTCACACTGTTACACAACGGACAGAAATAACAACCCTAACAAATGGCGGTAGAAGGTTTTTGTGAAAGTGAGTTAATGGGTGAAGTGGAAACTGCTGATTGGTGGTACTTGAACCTGATTGTTGTAAGACCTGGACTGACACGTGTAACTTTGTATTAGGAGATGTATTTCAATCTTTGCTGAATATAGAATATTGAGGAAATGAAAGTCAGTCTATGTAATATCACTGATGTTAAACCAGCTAACATACGTAAAAACTCTCTCTGGGCAATGGGTAACATGTTGGCTTAGACCACGACTGTTAGACTAGATTATGCTTTATATTGGCTTAAAAACTATGAATTAGAGCCAGATATTAAGTAAATAAATAAATAAATAAATAAATCAATAAATAAATAAATAAATAAATAGATAAATGCCGGCTTGTTCAAGCAATGTGAAATACCCACTAGACCATTTTGAAATTTAAATGATTCATCCAGTCTAAGTCACAGACCAGTGATGGGTGGGTCCCTGGGGTCTTTGGATGCTGATCCTCAGCTGCACCACACTGTCCCTTTCCTGATGGTTTGTACTCGGTGTGTTTAGCACGTCTGAAGCTGTGTGCGGCTCAAGCAGGTATTCAGCAGGTGGACCTGTTGTGTTGGACCGGGCTGTGGTTTGAACTCGCTGTGTGCAGGTACAGCAGGTGAGCCTGTGGTGTTGGGCTGGGCTGTGGTTTAGCTCACAGTGTGCGGCCCCACCAGCAGTGTGAGTAGCCAAGATGGCGGCTAGCTGTCGGACCAGCATTTATCCCCCAGCTTGTTAGTGACCTGACCGAGCGGCTGGCTCCACGCTGGGCCAGCAGGAAGCCACGGAAGTGTCTGGAAGGATGAAATGGGGGAAAGCGAGAGAGAGAGAGAGAGAGAGAGAGAGAGAGGGGGGAGGGAGAGAGAGAGAGAGAGAGGGAGAGAGAGAGAGAGAGAATACGTTCCACCTATTCTCAGCCGGGGCGTTCTGCAGCCCAGCTCCTCAGTTTCGGGGCCTCTCTGAATGCCCCGCACGATCCTGGTGCCCTAATAGCCGCTCCCCGCCCGTAACGAGGTAGCAGTAATAACAATAATAACGAGCGATGCTTAATTGTGAATTCTGTCGTCAGCGCACGCTAGGCCGCCCCCCCGCGCCCCCTCCCCCCCCCCCGCTTGCTGATGCTGGGAAAATATATAATTCAGCAGTGGCAGATGTCCTTATTAATCATTTACTTTGGGTCTCCTCTGCAGGACTCCCCCCAGAGTAAAGAGCAACGGCAGCCCGACAGCCTCAATATGCCGCACCCGTCAAAGGGCACCGTTTGCCCATGAGTGCAACCTGCTGAACACCAAGAGCGCGCCGGCCTGCTGAACACCAAGAGCGCGCCGGCCTGCTGAACACCACGAGCGCGCCAGCCATGCTGAACACCAAGAGAGCGCCAGCCATGCTGCTCTACGGCTGGGCCCCAGTATCTGTTTGAGCAGCCCAGCCACCAGCCTACCACCATCGCTGGAATTATTATGACCTTTGCCCCCCTCCCCCCCTGACCCGCCCATGCATGCTGGCGATCTTCCTTGCTGTTCAGTGATAATCAACCAGTCGATCTTCAGTTTAGAAAATGTGCAAACAGAATATGATTTAAACCATATTATATGCAGCTATCTTTAATGACATATTAATTAGCTCATTAGCACTGGCTTCCAGTCCAACACTTGAGCTAATCAGCACTTTATTGTTTTTGGATAAGATTAGTTTTCTGTGTGTGAAATGTGTAATGACGCACAGACAAAATGATGCGTTGTTTGTGAGGTGCCATGAAGCTTTCTCATGGCCAGATGTGATGAGCCTAACCTTCCCCCAGCCCCATGTCAAGAACCTCTAGCACTGAGGAGTTTCCCTGAATTCATTTTTTTGACTGAAGTGAAATGGTGGGACGGCCTCTCCTCTTTGGACAGCCCCACCTCCCTGCTCTCTGCAGTCTGCACCTGTTGGCCAGGTGTGCTCTGCGTTAGAGAGAGAGAGAGAGAGAGAGAGAGAGAGGTACCTGGCGTAGCAGCGAGGCTGGGAGCTCATGCAGTAAATCACACCTGTGCCTTCGGGCCCCGGCTCGACACTGACGTGCTTTTTGGCAGGTAGACGTCGCCGCCGCCGCCGTGACGGCTGCCGCCGCCCCCAGTCGGAGACAACAGGGGCAACCCGACACCTCGGGGGCCCCCCCCCCCCCCCCCCCCTCCCCCCGCCAACCGATGGCTGCAGCAGCAGACGCTCCCCGAGGTCTGTCCGGGTACGCCAGGGAAACCCAATATCCCAGAGTGCGTCGGGGCCTCTCCCTTTGAGGAGGGTGATCCAGGTGTCAGCCAGCACCTGCACGCCGCCGGAGCCTTCGCCCGCGCCGCGGCGTGCGTGAGAGCGCTTAAAACTCACCTCCACCTGCAGGTACCCCCACCCTAACCCCCCCACCCCACCCGCTCACCTCTGCCTCACCTCAGCCCCCTCACCTGCTGCCGGTCTCACTCAGAACTGCACACTGCCGGCTCACGGTGTTTCCAGTAGGTGGAGTCAGTGAGTAGAGCTTGTTTCGCAGGCCATTCTCTCCTCGCTGTTTACCTGTGGGAGTTTCTGAATGTACCTCCACATTCTGCTCATTCTGTTCCTGCCCACCCCCATCAACCCCACCACCACCACCACCACCACCCAAGCTAAGGATTTCCCCTGTGGATGGGCAGTGAAAAGGGTATGTGTGTGTGTGTGTGTGTGCATGTGCGTATTTGTGTATTTGTATATATGTGTATGCATGCGTGCATGTGTGTGTGTGTGTGTAGTGTGTGTATTTATGTGTGTATGCGCGTCTGTGTGTGTGTAGTGTGTGTATTTGTGTGTGTGTGTGTGTGTGTGTGTGTGTAGGAGATGCTTCTCTCTGTGGGCCAGGGGCTGCCAGTTCAAACCCAGCCTCACTACTGAAGAAACGGGCAGTGGCTCATTTGTGTTCCTGTGCTTTGTCCTCTGGGTGTGTGTTTGTGCTCAAAGGAGTGATCGGACCTGTGGGTGCCGTTAGGAGTTGGGGGGGGGGGTGTGGGGGGGTGGGGGCCTGGGCGTGCTTCCTTCTCCAGAGGCAGCGGTGGGTTGCGGCAGCATTTTTGATGTAGCGAGGCGCCAGGCGCTGAAGGGGTTAAGTCCCAGCCGAGGAGCCGGCCGTGGAGGAGGGATATTGACAGGCTGCAACCCGGGGGCTCCTGCAGGATATGAACACCGCTGGAGGGGGGCTTGCGTGACACTTCCTTCCTGAGAGAGACGGAGACGGAGGGGGAGAGGGAGAGGGAGAGGGAGGGGGAGGGCTGTGCCTTTGGATTTCCATCTTATTAAACACAGTGCTCCATTGTTAAAGAGATCCCGGTGCCATCCCATCCCAGCCCGTCACGGACGCTCGCAGCTCAGCGTGCCGTGGTACGGGCGACGGCTTCCACTCCCGGGTCACATGGACATTATGGTCACATGGTTACACACGAGCGTTCATACGCGTAACACTGCGCGTATCTGACGGGCCTGTTCAGTAAGAGCTCCGCCTGTGCTGCATCCCCGGGGTGGGGGTGGAGGGAGGGGGGTGGGGGCAGGGGCAGCGGCGGCGGCGGCGGCGGGGGGCGCCGTTTGGGGGGTGCTGGGTAATTTGCGATGCAGGGCAGCTTGCGGCGCCGTGTTTGTCGATGCAGAGATAGCGCTGACCTTTCCGTGACATCGCCGGGGATCGATACTCCCTGCTTAAATTTTAATTTGTCGTCATTTGCCTGTTGTCTGCCTCATTTGAGACCGGAGCTGGATCATTTAAAGGCTGTTAAAAAGAAAAAGAAAAAAAACTAGATTTGTTTTTTTTGGGGGTATCCAACAGAGTGTTTTTTTTTTACATATCTGTAAATAACATTAGATCTGGCACATTTGTTATTTAATCATTTCCGTTCCAAAGAATCTGTGATTAAGCCCATTTGAGAGGGAAACTGGGGTAGAAATCGTGTCTGTTTTGCAAAATCCTCAGCTGGTCTCTATGTTTTATTATGTCTGTATAAAGATTAACACTTTTTTTATTAGGAAAACCAAAAGCAGTGCATTCAGAACCATGTACGCAGAAAGCTTTGCATTTGTGTAATGCTGGTGAAGTCTACTAAGCTGACCATCTTCCAGAGGAGTAAAGGAATAGTGGAGTGTGTTTACTGAGGGCGAGCTTCCTGCTAATGCGGCGCCCAGACCTCCTGGCTTCCTGCGTGCCAGCGCCTCTCTCCTGGTCGTACCTCGCCAGACGTGACCCGCCCGGCTCCCCCCGCCCCCGCCCCCCCCCCGTGCTGGCGGGCCGTGTGGCGCGTGGGCGGGCCGCGGTCGCAGTACCTGGCTTCCCCTGTCGACGCCCACCCCCTGCCGAAGGCGGAGGGCGCCCTTTTTCCGAAACCGCGTCTCTCTTTCCACCGAATCGAGCGCGTTTGCTCTCTCGCGTTACTCCTCCCCCCCTCCTCCTCCTCCTCCTCCTCCGCAGCGTGAACTCTTTACCCATAACCCCCCTCTGCCTTGTGGCGTGTCAGCCCGCAGGGTGCAGGGTTTCCCTCCTGGAGGGGTGGGTGGGGGTGGGGGCGGGGGGTGGGGAGGGGGGGGGGGTGCGCACTCTTCGAGCACGGAGATGGTGCCCGTAGCCCCGCCCCCCGCCCCCGCGAACTCAGGTTTCACGTCTGAGCTCCCCCGGCCCGTGCGTTTCCACTCAGCGCTGTTTTTCTAACGCTCAACAACGCAAGTTACAGAAACACCGGTAAATTTTTAATAAGTGCATCTATTAATAGTGAATTCTGTGTAAGTGAAAGACTGGTGCATTTCCTCGTCAGTTTGTTCATGACAGGGAGCCAAATCATTTTAAAAACAGCTTTTTTTCCATCTTTGCTGTGGGAAAGAAACATCTGCTAAAAAAAAAAAAAAATCATCATTCACAATTATTCATCGTTCACATTATCACATTATTCAGTATTCACAATTCCATTGGTCGTTGTACCGTGTGTAAAATAAACTGATATCTACCTCAGTCAAACATCTTGCATATGGTTTGTTCATGCAAACCTTCCTGTCACAGAACAACATAAATATGGGGGTTTTCTTCCCCCCAAAAATCCTTTCATATGAACTTTTTCCGATAAGAAAAGGGGGGCATAACTGGAAGAAAAGTAATGATTTGGCGCAGAAGATGGATTAAGATGGATGACTGTCAGGAGAGAAACTTTTGTCCTTGCAGTGTGCGGGCCTCTGTGCCATGTCCCGGGGACACTTTCACAGCACCGGGATCCACACACACACACACACACACACACACACACACACACAGCTTCAGGTTCACAAGTTCACAGCGAGCACATCTCCATCGCTCCAAGTTCAAACTCAGGTTTCAGGGCCTTCTGCAGTTGTCCCAGTTTCCAGTGAGGTGGTGTGTGTGTGTGTGTGCGGTATTCCCCCCCCCCACCCCCCCACCACTGGCTGTACGGTAAGATAGCGGTGGTGATGTGCTGTAGTGCATGTGTGCGATCAGCCTGCCCTAGATTTATTGTTGTTGTTGTTTCCCCCCCGCCCCCCCCCACCCCCCGAGTGCAGCGTGCAGCCAGGGGAGACGCCGCGCGGCCGAACAGGAAGTGCGTCACGGCAGTAAGCGTAACCAGATGTCAGAGCTGCTGGGGATTCTCACAGCGGAACATGCTCGTCAGAGGGAAAGTTTAAAAAAAAAAAAAATATTACTATCAACACGATCTCGCGTTCGGCTACTGGCTGATCGACAAGCCGCAGTGGCAGGGGGCTCCTCGTCTCAGCTCTTACCGTAAAACGTGTTTTAACTTCGTTACTTAGGAAACAGCACCCCCGTCCCCCCCACCCCACCAAAAAAAAAAGATACGCACATGTATTCTCTGATTGACATACTTTACCTGCTGCAGTTATGGACTTTTAAGTGCATCTTTATAAAGTTGGATTTGTTATTGTTTTTTTTAGCAGGTAAAATATATTTGCGGCAGATTTCTTATGAGTTCAGATTGGTAGATGGGTGTTATTTTTTGTTACCAGTATTTCTGTTTTAACAGTAATGCAACATAACATCACACAACAAGTGCTTGCATACAAATCTTTGCGGAATGGACACATAAAATCAGGTGTCAAACCTGGTGTATAAACCTGGTACTTCTGGAAATATATTTCAGTTTAATATATGTAGCTGTGACTTGGAATTTAATTACAGAAAGAAGGTGCAGAACAGCAGAAAGTGTGTGTGTGTGTGTGTGTGTGTGCGTTTGTGTGTGCATGTGTGTGTTTGTGTTGTGTGTGCATGTGTGTGTACATGTTTGTGTGTGTATATGTGTGTTTGTGTGTGTGTGTATGTAAAGTATATTTACATGTATGTGTGTTCATGTGTTTGTTTATGTGTTCATGTACTGTATGTGCGTGTGTTGTAACTGATTGCATGCAAGGCAGAAGCCTCAGTTAAAAAGTCAGCCTCATTAAAAAGAGAAAAGCCTCAGTTTTGCATGGCCGTGGAATGTCCCTTTGAGAGCGAAAACCGATGGCCCTCAGTCCCTGTGACCCCGCTGCCTCGACCAGTACACTATGTGGTCCAGTCCCAACCAGAACACGCCATCAGGCTTCAGACAGAAATCCCTTCAAACGCGGCATCCTACCGCGGCCGCAAATCTCCCAGCGTCCCCGGCGGCGCGTCGGAGGAAGGCGGCGCCAGATTCACGGCCGATCCAGCCCCCCCCCACCCCCCCACCCCCCCACCCCGGTTTATGGCTGCATCTCTATTAATAAACATCCCCTGACTGCGCTCACACATGACTCACCGGACGCAGGGCCCGCGGTCGTAATGCTGCATTTTAATGCGCCGCGCATTTCTCACCGCTCTGAGAGCGAGGCGAGGACGGCGAACTCCGCGCGCGCCTGCGCCTGTCTGAGTCTGCCATGCATGCGTGTGTGTGTGTGTGTGTGCGTGCGTGTGCGTGTGTGTGTGTGTGTGTGTGCATGTGCGTGTGCGTGTGTGCGTGTGTGCGTGTGTGCGTGCGTGTGTGTGTGCGTGTGCGTGTGTGCGTGTGTGCGTGTGTGCGTGCGTGTGTGTCTGTGTCTGCCATGCGTGCGTGTGCGTGTGTGTGTGTGTGTGCATGTGCGTGTGTGTGTGTGTATGTGTTGTGTGTGTGTGTGTTTGGTGCATGTGTTTAATTTGTGCTGTGTCCACATGACTCAGACGTGGGCCGTGGTTGTGTGTGCTTTTAATGCGCCGCGCTTTCTCCGCTCAGAGAGTGTGTGGGCGTGGTGCTGCGCGCTGCCTGCGCCTGCTGTGTCTGCCATGCGTGCGTTGTGTGTGTGGTGTGCGTGTGTGGTGTGTGTGTGTGTGTGTGTGCTGTGTGGTGCGTGTGCGTGTGTGTGCGTGGTGTGCGTGTGGTGTGCGTGTGTGTGTGTGCGTGGCGTGCGTGGTGCGTGGTGTTGTGTGCGTGTGTGTGTGTGTGTTTACTGTGCTGATGGTCCTGTGAATGTCCCGGGTTACTCTCCCTCCACCTAAAATGTGACTTTAGTGTATGGTTGCTCTCCGTCAATCCTGTATATGCTTTGCTCCAATACTCTGCATCCACCACCCAACCCCCCAACCCCCAAACCCCAACCCCCACACCCCCCCCTCCACCTGATTGATCAATGGGCCGCCTACTCTACCCTGCAGACCTGGCTTGTCGCCTGTCCCTCCGAATCGATCTGGTTCATGCCCGGGGGCTCGGGGGGCTCGGGGGGGGCGGGGCGGGGGCTGACCTCTGTCTCCCCTCCTGCCGCCGCCGCGCTCGCTGTAAAGTCGCTCTTCCGCCCCACTGCCTCACGGTATTGCATGTAAAATTCAGAGGACGTCAGCATCACCGCCTCGCAGAAAGTAATACCTATTTTCAGGGGAGGATTAAAAGCGGGACTGGAATGTGGCAACACTTGATGGACTTCTTCCTACATTTCACTAGACAGCGGTGGTCACCCGAAGTTCACACCTTCGCCCATTTTCGGGAAGCAAACTTCCGAGTGAAATGGATCCTTAGTCTGAGGTCATACGCCTGTAAGATAAAGTTTTTTTTTCGACTGAGGAATGGTATGTAGGTATATCAAATTTACATAGCTGAGCATTTATCCTGCATTGAATACTCCTATTTGTGGTAAACCTAACACTTTACGGTTAAATCTACATATTTTTCCCATAAAATGGCTGAAATTATGGTCAGGGTTTGAAAATCGGTTACTTTTAGGGTTAAGGCAGTATTGGACTTATGTTCAGGAGTATGGTAAGTGTTAAGGTTGTGGCAAGACTAGGGTAATGCCTTGGAGCTAGGGAAAGGTTTAGTGCAAGGGTTAGTCTTTGATTTTGGGAGACCCCTATTCTTTCACTTTTGGTTCATTATACTTACTATATATACTTATTATATGTACATTGATATTTTTCATGAAATACTTTTTCATAATAAATTACAAAATTACGATTCCTTATATATAAGACTTATATAGTAGTCTTAGAAAGCAAAAAAATGACTCGTCAGGTTAGGTCCAAGAGGCGCCGTCTACATTTTATAAACATGAAGAACTCAATGAAAGAAAATGGATTTCAAAACATGATACAAGCTATAGGTTTAAGAGTTTTGGTTAGAGTCAGGGTTCAGCGTTAAGGTTGAGGGTTAGGTTGCAGATGGACGAGGAATACTTATTGTAATTTGTAATTTCGTCCTAATATTGTAGCTTGTCCTTCCCCCTAGTCTGACTTAGCATACGTTAGGTCAGAATAATGTTCACTGCGTGAACTAACTGTGTTCTTGGCTATGAATAGCTGTACGAAATATTGTACCTTATCGAACCTGTGTTTTGCAGTTGTTCCAACGACCTTGATATGCACTTTTGTAAGTAGCTTTGGAAAAGCTTCTGCTAAATAAATGTAATGTGATGGAAGCATCTACATATGGTGGTTATAAGAAATCGAACAAAATGTGCTGGAAGAAATCCTCAAAAAACGGGAAAAAATTAAAGTAAGACTATAATCTTACCAAAAGAAAAAAAAAGCAAAAGTGAACAAATTCTGGTTTACAAAATCAGATGGATGAGAAATCACTTTCATTGAAAAACTATGATTAAATAAATGACAAAAAAAAAATTACATTTAAAGTCAAAAATTCAAAAATTATACATTTGTTATTGGATTCAAATGGACACTTCCTGAATGCCTAGCCCTAGCTCTAATCGTAATTCTAACATGAATCGCTATTTATAGCCTTAGGAGTAATCTTAAACGCAATATTTATGCTATGGTAGATGAGAAAATGTAAATATAATCTAATTCCACAAAATAAATACAAATCATATGATTGAAGTCATTTCTTTTTAAATTGTATAGCATCTAAAACATATGAAAATGTCTAGAAGTCTCGAATCTTATTTTTCTAAAGTGAAAAAAAAAATAGTATCATCTAAAATCAGTGACCAACACTTGCACTAACCCTTACCCAAGTTCTTAAATATAGCTCTTTTCTTTACTCTTAGATAATCATCTACAGTCTTCACATTACACAATTCTGCCTCTTTTTGTTTGGGTTGAAAATGAGCAAGGCTGCACTCTCATTGCGCTTGCTCCTTCGTGGTGCAGACGTTGAGATGGTACTGGTTGAAACGGAACGGGCAAATCTTTTGGTGTGGGGAAGGTGGAGAGACTAAGAGCAAAAAGAGACTGAGGGAAAAAAATAAAGAAAATGGCGGTAAAGAAAGAGCCGGTCGGAGAGGGGGAAGGCATTTCTGATAAAAACATAGAGCTGTCAGTCAAACAGCAGCACAGGAGATCTCTGGGATTGGCAGGGGCGCGCGCAATTAGATTAATGAGAGCCCGCGGAAAGGAGAACGCCCATTTGGTGCGTTCCTCCTCTGGATAATGGCGCCACGGCAACCGTCCTACGACCGTGTTCGTTGGAGGACTTGTGTGCCCCCACCCCATTATACACACACACACACACACACACCAAGCTCATTGGTGCTGTGGCAGATATTCGGTTATACTCCCCCCGCCCCCCCCTATTGAAAAGCAGCATGGTGTCCTTCGTTGTGAAGGTCCAAGGCAATTTTGAGTGCTCTGTCCAGGGCCGAAGGCTAAGGGGGAGGGCGGCCGCTGGCTCTAATTGAACCCTGTCATTAAGGTGAGGACGGAGCCAGCTAAAAAAAAAAAAAAAAAAAGGGCGGGGGGGAAGGGGGGGGGGGTGTGTTGATCCTGTCGATCCTGTAGCGGTTGGGCTGCCTCAGGGGGTTTAGGTCCTTGTCTATTCTCTCCTCCGTCTAAATACCTCTCCCAGTGCTCCGGGGCCTTCCCTGGCCTTATCTGCAGATAATTGGGCTCTGCAGCTACACAGCGCACTTATGAAATATAGATTCCCAAGGAAGAAAAAAAAAACCCACATAATGGTCATCTGAAATACTGGGCAGGCAGCTCGGTGGGCAGGCTCCAGATTATGTTGGACACACAAGGTGACCACTGACGCCAAGCCTAAACTCTTAAACTAAAATCGTGCCATATTTTTACCTGTCGCTACCTGTCGATTCACCTCATGTTTTTTTTTAGCACAAAGAAACCTCTGTAAAATGTGGAAGAAAGCGCAGAAGCGCAGGAGCTGGAGCTGCACAATGTTTTAACACTGTTGGCTTGATGACGTGGACTAGTTTGACCAGTCTCTGCTGAATTACATCTGCAACAGGAGTGAGGACAGCCACACAGTTAAATGCATAGTGTAATAAATGAACTTAATAGGGGCAAAAAGGGGGAAGGGCGGGCGAAACTAACTGGCCATGTAAAGGCACTAACTAAACTGAAGCACAGACCGTAAGCCTCACTAACTTCCGCGCAACAACGCCTTAATCCAGGAATGACAGTCCGTAAAGCAATCCCAAAGTCAAATCGCTAATTCTTCTTCGCAGACCGACCTGGGTCAAAATCCCAATTCAAGGTTCTCCAGCCAAACGAAGTCATGATCTCGAAACGCGTCCAACAATACTCGCTTTCGCACTCCGAAGACTCCCCGCATGCTTTTTTTTCTTCTTTTTCTCCCAACAGGTACTTCACAGCAGGCCGACTGAAGCCAAGGCCTGTAATCCCTGCCTCACTTAGCGCTTGATTGAGGGGAGCTGTGCTCAATTCCAGCCTGGAAGTCCAAATGTAGAGGGGGGTGGAGCCACCAGGAGAGAACATAATGGCCTTAAATCACATGTCATGCCTTCTCTCTTTATATATATATATATATATATATCGTTCATTTTTATTCTGCAGTGCCTTTTTATAGAGACATGAAGTTAGGCAAGACCAACCCTAAACCCCCAAAGATCCAGCATCTAATGTAAAAAAAAAAAAATAGGGGTGGCCAGAAATACAGTACACTCGAGCGGTGGCAAGAAAAAAAACTCCCTAATGGGAAGAAATGTGGGGAGGAAACCGGATTACAGAGGGGGGAGCCCATCCTTCGCCCGGCCAGCCTGGTGTCAATAGTTAAAGACAAGCTAATTGGCAATAGACAGGTGATTGGGAATCTGCTGGAGCAAGTAGACAGAGTGGCTGGGCTGATAATAGCCTGAAGTGTTAAACCAGCTGGGAAGATAGAGAGTCAAAGAAACGTACATTACTTACGCAGACCAGGTCTGGAGGGGTGAGGAGACGCATCTAGGCCCACGGGTTGAATCATAGCACTGGGTTAAACCAGGTGAGGCCTGGGCCTGGATCGGATGGCGTGGAAATGGGGTGGATGCCCCAGTGAAGACAACACGAGCAGGAATGCACAGGGGTTAGAATGTCGACAATTTCAATCGTAAGCATTTCGCAAGTAGAGGGCTGAGAGTAACACAGAAAAGCCCCAGGGTGCTATATTTGTAGAAACGGCGGTGTACGCAAACATGAGAGTGATCCTGGACAGACGGCATCTGGACACAGAGCAGAGCAGCAAACCGGAGCAGCGACAGGGAGATAGCATGGTCAGCTGATCCGTCACACGCCCTAGCCACGCCTCTTTGTCTATGGGATTGACCAACAGGCAAGTTTTGAACCTTCACTTGTAGATGCAACCCAATCCGTGGAACACTCTTTTGAAAATGCTTATGCTTTCATGTCTTTCGCAGTGGTACAATTTTTTTTTTTAGCATACCTCAAGTTTTACCCGGCGAGAAGGGAGGAGAGGCGTGATCTACTGTTTTGTCAGCAAATTGCTCCTTGGCTGAACATTTCAGGTGAAGTCATGGGGGCATTTATAGACATGCAAGAATATGCAAATTCACCTGGAAGGGAGAGTTACAGCCTGCTTACCGCTGCAGTTTCGCTGGCACGAGCGCTCGAACGTATTTGCCCAGGTCTCAGCGTTAAGTGTCTGTTTTTATGATCGCTTCAGTCGCTGTGCCTTGAAGGTGCACCATGAGCGGGCTTGGCTAACTTAAAAAAAAAAAAACGGTTCGTTGGCTCAGAGCCTCCGTTCTAAGAATGCCTCTTGTTTTTCTGAAAGGGGAGGGATCTCTTTTGGGATATTCCTTCCCCCATCCCCAATTTCACGTTGAAGACAAAATATAGACCCTGAAGAGGAGAAACTACTGGGTTACAATATTGGACACGGTGTCGCCAAAGGGACTTAATGAAGAAATTGATATTAGGGGCCTTTCTGTGTGGACCCCTCTCTGCTTATTGATTCTTTGTTTGTACTGTAGCATGATATCTATCCCGCAGTGCAAATGGTGCTTTCGACTCATATTTCATCCTGTGTGTAAAATATGCACTTACAAAATAATACAGGGGATACAATTCACAAGTGTGGATTGTGAATATTGTGAATATTATGGATTCTTCGTGCATTGTTTTATTCAATCCAGTATAATAATGCCCCTCCAACAGGTGGTCTCCCCCACCCCAGAAGATAACAGGATTCGCCACTCTCTGAGAGACTGGCCTTGTGGACCACAGGGGGTTCATCACCACAAGATGCTGAATGTTTTTATATGGGCAACTGCGTTTTTCACTTTACCTGACAGAGGCCTGGGAGAACACTGTCAACATGACTGCACAAAGGTGCTAAATGTGATCGTACAATCCAACCTGAGCTCAGGACGATATTTCTATCTGAGCAGGAACGGCCAATGGGGTACAGGAGCATTTTTATGATATATTTGGCAGGAAAAAGAAGGAGGAAGCAACAAATAATCGACAGAGAGCAAAAGATAACGAGAGTTTGGGGGAATAATCCCTATTATTAAAATTTTAATTTACTCTGCTCACAAGGCAGCTAACAGGTTCACTAGAATACATTTTCAAGCCTCGTCAATGTCGGCTGTCAGAAGGTGGGGGTTCTGTTGCTGCTAAAGTTAAGTTCTCAGGTTGTCATCCTCAACAACATATCCATGGATCAGGCACCCAAGATGGAGGAGACGGAGCTGATCCCGGTTCTCTGCGCTCGGGGGCGGAGTCATCCCCGACGGAGGGTCCAGCGCAGGTGGGGAATAGGTAAGGAGGTCAGCAGATGGGTGGACAGGTAATACTGCCCCGCACAGCTGGGAGAGTGCATCTGTGCAAAAAGAGTTTTAAATCACACCTGCTAATGAGGAGGCACGAGGAAGAGAGAGCCTGAGGAAGTGTGTGCGTTTGTGTGTGCGTGTGTGTGCGCATATGTACCTTTGTTTGTTGTGTGTGTATGCACCCTTGTGTTTGTTGTGTGTGTGTGCCTTTTTGTGTGTATGTATGTGTGTGTGTGTTTGTGTGTGTGTGTATATATGTGTGTGTTTGTGTGAGTGCATGTGCGTGTTTTGTGTGTGTGTGTGTGTGTGTGTGAATGTGTGTGTGCGTTTGTGTTTGTGTGAGTGCATGTGCGTGCTTGTGTGTGTGTGTGCGTGTGCGTGGGTGTATGTTCGCACGCACGTGCGCTGCTTTTATTTGTCTGCGGAGCACAGAACAACACGGAAACAGTAGTAAGAAATGCAACTGGTGTACTAACAGGCACACAGTCACTCTTTCTGTCCCTCCCACACAAACAAACATGCACGCACCCTGCACACCGTGGGCGAGGAGTGCTTGGAATAGAAGGTCATGCCTGCCAAGGGCACCCACAGACTGGTGCTTTCCCCCCCGCCCCTGCAGCAGCCCCCTCTCCGTGGCTTAGTGACAGTCTGCCCCCCCCCCCTCCACCCCACCCTCCCCAAGGCTCACAGTCAAGGTCATCTCTCTGGGGTTTTTTTCTATTTCTCTTCCCGCATTTTTCCTTCCTTCACTTCTTCATGTAAAATCCACACATCGTAGCGTGCTCAGGCGGTCTCCGGTTGGTCAGTGGTTGGCTCAGAGCAGGATTATTAAACGCGTTCACTACACTCGCTCGACGGGAAGGATTTTGACTGCATTTCACCGCACAGCCAGTCAGAGCTTCCCTCTTGTCACGAAGATGACCAGATTCAAACAATGAGTGGTTTTAAATGTATTACATTTTAAAGGATCGTTGTAATGGATACTGAAGATATTGTATCAGTTATCACATTGACTTCAGTTAAACGCCAAACAGAGGGCGCTAGCAATGATAGCAAGTGGGCCCAATCCAGAAACAAGACCAGGTCAAAAGCTAGTATATGGCTGGACCGAACCGGTCGACGTCACAGACATGCACGGTGTAACTTTATCACTCACTCAGTCAGTCAGTCAGTCAGTCTATACTATATACTATAAGTGCTAAATGATCAAGCATTAAGTCCAGATAATATTTGCAGTGATCTCAAATGGGATACAAAAGATGGGGAAAGTTATCCCTTTGACATGCTTCTGAGCATTTTGAGTGATCTGCATGGTTTCCATGTCAACTGGTTGAAAAAAAGCCAACAGTCAAAATAAGTCAAACTCAAGTCTATCTCGAAGTTTTATAGGCTAGGCTGTTACCCAGGTTGCTAAACTCAAGTCAGGAAATAATTATGCAGCAGTACCGAGAAAAAAAAAAAATTAAATATTTATGTAATTACAGACCACTTTGGTACTGTGCCTTCAGGCCGCCTGTCCTAAAGTTAAGTCTTTTAAATGTAAATCACAAAACGTGTCTTTATTTTCTATATTTATATAATCAGACATGTGGTTTCAGAACGCACATCACCTCTCGCTACTGGAAAATGCTGTTGGAAAAAAAAGCGTTGTCATTTACTGGAATACATTACCTGTATTTCAAGCACCGCAATCATCCCAAAGGCATTCTTTAATATCAAATGCAATTATGAGATTATTGCTCACATTTAAATGCCTTCCGAGCCAGACACTCTTCCTGGACTGTCTCTTCACAAGACAGACAGATTATTTCGGCTCAACATTTTGCATGGGTCAACTATTAAATGACTGGATCGTTAGGATGGAGAATGGTCATGGAATTGTCAAATAATTTTGCATGTAGGCATGATACTTAAAAAGCACCAATGTGGTAATGAAAGCTTTCCCAGGAATGCTACTCCTTTGAGGACAAAAGCACATACTGACATTGTCAAAAGATGTAAAGTGAAGTTTTTGGTCTCACACAACCCCATTATAACTTCAGGCCCGAAATTGTGAATCTTTGAACTGTTTCTACAATTGTATCTTCCGTATAAAGTAATATATTAAGCTACATGTTACCTCCTGAAGTACAACTATGTCTTGGTAGACTTCTGTGGTGAATGCAATATGTTGTGGATAGTGAAAGTGATGTACTAATAATACTTTAAATGAGTGATAAAAGCCCAATTAAATATTGATCAATGGAACATAACTATACATAGGAACATAACTATACATATTTTTATTTGATAATGTAAAGAATATTGACACTGTTAAACTTGTACAGCTTCCAAGTTGATTATTAATGCAATATAAACATAAACATTAGAATAAAATAGGCTGCATTCCAGGTGATCTTGATGTTGCTGGCAGTTTGTCATTAAGTTGGAGGGAACTTTTTTAAATCATGTGTTGCCTGCAAAATAATACTATGGTTGAAGGCTGTGGATATAATTTAAAAAATAATAGAAATACTACTGCTACTGCTACTAGGCTTACTATTACCACTACTACTACCACCACCACCACTACCACTACTACTACTACTACTACTACTACGATATTTGTAAAACTACTACGATATTTGTACATGTAAAATATGCCTTGGTGATCATTCTGTTTAGCAATAACGATGACACAGTCTCACTATGGTATAATAGCATGGTTGAAGGTTGGCGTACTGGCCTCTGCTGCAGACCACCAGTGTTTAATAAGTATCAAATGCGATTCCCCTTCCGTCTCTCTCGACCAGCAAATTCATTTCAATTACAATTACCGTCCCGGGCGACTGTGATTTATGGCGTTGTTTTCGTCCCCCTGCCTCCGCCCTCTCCTATCCGTCACCCGAGGCCTCCACGGATGATCTGCACTTTATCTACCTGCCAGAGCGTAATTGCTCCACTGCGCATTCCTGCGCCCTACTCTACCTCTCTACCTCCCTCCCTCCGTCCCTCCCTCCCTCTCTACCTCCCTCCCTCCCTCCTTCCCTCTCTCGCTCACCTCGCGCCCAAAACCCAACCCAGCAGCTCTCTCCAGTTACCTCTGCTTCGAACGTCCCTGATTCGCCACACGTCTTCATCTCTAAATATGCTATAACACGTTTTTTTGGGGGGGGTGGGGTGGGAGGTGGGGTGATGGGTGTTATTACATGGCTGACATTTGCCATATTCTCAGGCCACTCATGCAGGAATAGAATAATAATAATAATAATCATCATCATCATAATCATGATAATAATCATAATAAGGCAACCTGCTCTAAACCCAAGGTTTGTTAAACCGGAAATGAGCAATGGAATAGAGATTTTATTTGGGGGGTGGGGACACACACATACAGTTAATGAAAGACTATCTGCGTCAGGAAAAGTTCTCTCTGTCCATGCCCTCAGGTATTTGGGTGTGAAACATCCCCCCTGCTAGCTGCCTGCTCCACTGCCGCAGCAAGCGGAGGGTGACGGCGGGTGATAAGGCCAGGTGTAGCGGCGTGTCGGGTGCAGCGAACAAGCCCAGAGCGGGCAGACGCCTCCAAACATGCCCATGCCGGGACCCGTACAGAGGCGTGCACAGAGGCCTGCACGCTCACTCCGAAGGGTGGCCTGAGCAGCCGAACCGGGAGGAGGGGGGCTCTCAGGTACCCCTGGGGTCTAATGGGCCAAACCCAGGCGAACACACCAACCCATGCGCAGGCAGACCGAATGACTCACAGACAGACACACACGCCCCCCCCCCCCGCCCGCGTACAATCCCACAATCCCTCAGCCCCTCCCTGTCTGGCTCTGCCCCCAGGTGAGTCCACGGGCGGGGACGGGAGGAGAGAGCCCAGCGAGCATAATTACACGGCGAGCGTCTCCACGGCGACGCATTAAATCCCCGCGCACGGATGCGGGCCCCTCCGGCGCGCCGCGTGTTTACGTGCGGAGGTTCCACTGCGAGGCTCGCAAACGAGGCGCGGTTTTCAGTTACGACCGGCCTGGGCCAGGAAAAAAACAAAAAACAGGGGCTCACGACTCTGCCCAATTTGACATTTGGTAGCAATCACAAGCTGGTACAGACCATGCCTCTTTTTGGATTGTCTCAGGATTTTACTGTTGCATCTGTTTGTGTGTGTGTGTGTGTGTGTGTGTGTGTATGTGTGCGTGTGTGTGTCTGTGTGTGTATGCGTGTGTGCGTGTGCGTGCATGTATGTGTGTGCATAGTGTGTGTGTGCGTGTGTGTGTCTGTGTGTGTATGCGTGTGTGTATTCGTGTGTGCGTGTATGCATGTGCATAGTGTGCGTGCTTATGTGTGCGTGTGTGTGTGTGCATGTATGTGTGATCAGAGAGTCACAGTCTCACACACCTCTCCTATTGCATCACTACCTTCCCGTATTTCTACGTTTTCTTTTCTTTCAGGAAAGCGTGCAGCTTCAGCCTCCAGTAAAAACAGCTCAGAGCGGCCTGATCTGGGCAGACTAAACATGTGTTTAGGCAGCGTCCTGTTTAAAAAAAACAAAAAAAAGTCTTTTGGAGGGGTGGGGTATCCTCTCACGAACGCCGGAGATAAATTCTGTCGGGGAGGGGAATCACCGAGAGCACAAGAGCGGAAGTGTGACTTTTAGAGCAAGGTGTGAAAGCGCTCTTCTTCCCACAGTCCAGAGAACAAATATTGCCATTTTCTTACCGTAGCAGATAATGTAGTTCCAGAGAGCCAGCTTATTGCATATGTTCACCCAAACGGTGAAATGGGCGGTTATGACCTTTTCTGGACGTGTTTGGCAGTGTCAAAAGCCAGCCGGCCACAGTGAAGGATGTGGTTTCTTGCACTTCTACACTCACACCATGTTTTCCCCTGGACCCAAGCTAAGACCTGCACATCAGCCTTTTTTGTCTTACACTGGCCCCAGCTCATATTTATAATACGTAGCACAACCAATTTTGGGACTGGGATAATATCTTGGTGTCTGATTTAACTGACAAAGAAACCTGATTGGTTCTTTGCAGTAAGCTTCACCATCATAGTTGGAATTCACCACCACATTAAAACCGGTATTAATCTGGAATGTGCCGGCACCACCTCACCAAGCTGGTTAGGAATCTGGGCAAAACACAAAGGGTTTCAGCACAGATTAAGATAATCTCAAACGCTGCCGTTCTTGTGTTTTTAGCTACACTTACTCAGCATGTGTTCATTTAATATGGGCAAAAGTCACAATCAGTGGCTTAGGAAGCTAGTCAGCTAATGTTGCCTAAGCACATCGTCGATGACGACGTTCCGCTATAAAACCACCGCTTCAAACTTACTTATGACACCATTCGAATTTGTAACATCGCACAACTTTAACGGAAATAACTGTCCCAGCAACACAATGAAACACGCCAAACACCCGACTGCACTTGCAGCACTGTCTTGCTTAGCCGATCGCATCTTCACACATTCTGGGTAAATACAGTCAGATGTGGCTGTCGGAAACACAGCAGATGGTGAGTGAACGGAACAGTTTTTTTTCACGCTGAGGCTGAGGTTAAATCCAGAGGTTGTGGTGTGTATGTTTAAAACTACGTCCTCCTGCCACTGCCCCAGCAGTTCGCCTCCTTAACACCGCCTGTGTTCTTGCTCACTGAGCTCACCTTAAACTCATTTAATGACGGCTGAACACACTCTGACATGGTCTGCTGCCCTGTCGCAAAACGCACTTATGGATTTTTCTGTTCTAATTCCCGAATGCTGTGAACTGGTGTTAAAGCATTATAGGAAGCATTTCAATTTTACAGTTGATTAAAAAAATAACCAAAGTTAACAGCCTATAATTTATATGCAGAGGTAAATAATGCTGTGAGTAGTAAGCGTCCATTTTATTTAGGAATCCGTCTGTAAATCTGTATGCTCTCTAATTTAAAAAAAAATCTTTTATGGTGTTCTCTGTTTAAAAGACAATCCTCCATTTTCAGTCTGTACAACAAATGCATACACACACACACACACACACACACGCACACACACACACACACACACACACACACACACACACACACACACACACACACACACACACAGACACACACACACACACTCACACACACACAAACACGCACACACACACACACACACGCACGCACACACACACACACACGCACACACACACACACACACACACACACACACACAGACACGCACACACACGCACGCACACACAGGCCCTTGGGAACACTTTTTTAACAGCAACAGCAACAACAACAACAACAACAGGAATTGCGCAGAAACAAACTCCGGGACGGGCGGCAGCTCCCCGCAGTAGCCCACACTTTGCGGGGGCGTCTGCGACAGCGCCAGCGCCGGCGCGGTTCGCCCCGCGCTATATTGGGTTTTCTCCAGGAAGTTCTGCTCTCCCCCCCGAGCGCCGGTCAGATGAAAGGCGAAGCGCCTTATCGATCTGGCGGCGGGGGGGAGTCTCGCTCGCGGTAAGTGTGGCGCGGAGCTGTCGGAGGGGGAGAGGAAGGGGGGGGAGGAGGGAGAGGGAGGGGGAGAGGGAGGGGGGGGGATGGCGGCTCGGGGGGCTTGGGATCGTCTCGCTCGTGGTGAGTGTGGCGCGGAGCTGTCGGAGAGAGAGAGAGGGAAAGGGGGAGAGGGGGAGGGAGGGAGGGAGGGGGGGAGGGAGAGGCAGCTCGGGGCCTGGGATTGTCCGGGGCAGTCTGCCATCTCGGCCCCTCCTCCTCCCTTTCCCCCCTCCCTTGGTGTGCAGTCTCCTGTTGTTGATGAGAGCTGTCAGAGCCAAGCAAGGCGGCTCAGGGTCAAGGAACAGTCTGACCTTAAAGACGCAGTGCCCCCTCCACCCCCCTCCTCCTCCCCAGCACAAACATATATGTGAGGAGCACACACACCGAGAGATACAAACATTGACTTAAAAACACACACTCAGAAACACTAACACACACTCACAGAGCTGACACATGCACTCGCACACACACTCTTTCACATCCACATTGTTTATGAAATTATTTTTATTATTATCAGCAGTAGTGCTGCTACTACTTGTAGCCATATTATCTAGTAGTAGCATATATATTAGTATTAACGTCGGTAATAATCATTTTTACTTTAATGAATTTGTAGTTGAAATAACAGGGGAGAGAGGGGTATGTGTCTGCTGTAGTATTTTTCCTTTGCAGCATTCCTTGATACTAATGCATTCAGACTGCTGGGACTTTTTTTATGGTTGAGCTCTGGTGCCCTGTTATCTGACACAGGACTGTAGAGCCCCATCCTTCTCCATTTGTATCCACTGTGTCCCCCGATCTACAACTGAACCTGTATCAGAGCTCTCCCTTGCAATAACAAAGTTATGGCCACTAGGATGAATATACATGGCATAAATTTATCAAATACAATGTTAATAATATAAACCTATAGTAGGCCTGTAACCCGATGGTTTGAAACATCTCTGTCTATCCTGGTGATATCTATCCCGGCGGATGTCCTTGTCGCTCTGAAGAAGAGTTAAAATGGAGCTTCAAACGGTTAAGGTTAAGTTGTTCCTGCCATAGTGCGCTGCTAGCTCCTGCAGTCAAAGCCCACTGCCTGTCATGGCGCACTGTGGAATTCCGTACAGATTTTGTGACAGAACTGGAGCCTTTGTGGAGGAGTGGCGTCGTTGCGCTTTTCGGTTCAGCGACGGTGCAGTGGCGTGACTGGTCCCTCGGCTCGATTCCCTGAGGGCGGCACGCTGGCCTGTCTCCTTCCGACGCGGCGAGAAGCCAGCGCTGGCAGACACCGGCCCCGGCGTTCAGCCAAGAGGAGCGTGAGTCCTCCAGGCGACGCACGAGAGTGACAGCGCGGGGGAACGGCAAAGCTCCGCCATGTAGGCTAATCTTTCTAAGCGATTTTTTTTTTCGCTTTCCAGCGAAGTCGTTATAAAGGGCTGTGCACGCGCTGCCCTTGCCTTGTCAGTTAAGTAGAACTGATGCTTACCCTTCATCAAATCATGAAAAAATAGAAATTAACAAAAAGAAAAAAGAACAGTAGCCTAAGCTACAATACTTGTTATTTAATCAAATCAAGTCCAGTGAATATTTTTTTTGCCGGACTGCTGTTCGGCCATCGTGTAGTTTAAAAAATTAATTAGACCATGCATATTTATCGTGGATAAAAGTGATTTATTTTTCAAAAAATCGGTATGTTAATATTGCAGCCAGAAGGAGAAAAATAGACAAGAAAATGGAAAAACAGGAAAATAGCAAATAGGTAGAGGGATAACTTTTCTATTGTTTTCTTTCTGTCCCTTTCTTTCCACCCCGCCGACCCCCCCCCCCCTCGCCCCAGCATACCACCGTGCGCGAGTGCGGAGGCGTCTGCGGGGCGTGACCGGCCCGCTGAGCTGCTGCGCCCCAGGGGACGGAGCGGCCGGGGCGGCTCGCTAATTGAAACGTGTCGGCGGCTCATTGACGTCTCGGCTCCGGTTTCAGGGCAATTTCAAACCGCAAAGCTGATTGCTGGTTTCACATCACACAGAAAAAAATCAATAGGAGCCGGGAGATCAGGGATTTATTCTTTCCACACAGATTTTAACCCTTTCTGGAACGAGCGTTTGTTCGTGTGGTGAGGAGGGAGAGAAAACATACTCTTTCACCTTTAGATTTGAACGTGCACATGGCCTACTACTAAATTGTGAATACAAATCTCGGCAGAAATAAAGAAAACTAAATATCGCTTAAAATTAAAATTGTTAATGCTCTATACCGTACGTGTGTGTCATGTGCTTCAGCATTAGGCTACATAATTAGGTAAGAATCTACAGTATTGAGAAAACCTCACATTAATTAGCTCCTAATTTATCGCAGTAGGGATACTGGTTACAGTCCATAGTTTGGACCATTGTTATCCTAGCCCTGCTTAAAAACCACGTACTACATGTACCATGCGTCGTTAACAACCCATACATACACCTACCTTCTATAGGCTACCTTCTAACAGAACATCTCAGTGTGTTTTTGGAACGGTCATCAGCAAAATGTAAGCTATAGCGTTAACATAATCGCCTATACTTTATGGCACCATTTTTTGTATCTTTTCTGTTTTTCCACTGAGTGCAAGAAGTCTGGATAAAAAATTACAATAAATATAGCATATCACTAGGAAATAGGATTGTCCAGAAAATATGTTCTCAAAGCATTATCTGTAGCCATTCATGTTACAGTTATATCAGTTAATTTGTATATTTATTCCATTCATAAATAAGCTGGCACTGTGAAAACTGACAGGACCCTGTAAGAAAAACTACTGAGTGTGGCAGAGATGACTTAGACAATGGTATGTGATCTCCCAAAGATGAAGGGATTTCTTTGGCAAGGTAAACCCCATTTTATTAGCTATTCCTCTGGTCAGTTATGTGCCTATTAGCTTCCTGTGATGTCTCTCCGGCTGGACAGTCGCCCGACTGCAGCTGTGGGAATATTTGATAAAATAAAATAAATAAATAAATAAATAAAAAAAACTGAAATGAAATGACCCCTAAAATCAAGATGCTGTCCGTCAGATTTCCTTTAAACTGTTCAAGGCTATTTACCTCTGAACGGACTTAATGTGCACTGTCATTGAACACGCCCACATACGGACGCTGTCCAAAAAGTAAAAACCAAATTTCATATCGAATTGTGTGCAGTTTCCACAGCGCGGCTGCAGCGGAATGAGAGAAGAGGCCGGCGGGCCAACGTGAATGGCGGCGCAAATTATAAAAATTGCCATGGAAACCAAGCCAAACAAATCTTTCCACAGAGATTTTTTAAAGTACCTTAAGACGCTTGCTTGCCTTGCAAATGTTGGTTTTTGGTCAGACCAGTGCGCATTTTGGGCAAAACTGCTCTAATTCAGTGGCTTCTCCCGGAGAATTCAATCCACCTGTTTCCATTTAAGTTTTCAGCAGCGTTGGGGCCTCCAGTGTGGCCCACTGGCTTCAGCTTGAGATGAAACTTCAAATGGAAATCCTGCAGAAACCGTTAGAACAGCAGAAGGAGCAACGGTAAAAACCAACGCACCATGTCCAGCTTTTTACCACCCCTGAGAACCAGTGAGGATCATGGTGATTGGGTGACTGAATTTCTGCATAAGAAATGGAAGAACTGACCTGACTGTCATATGTCGTGAATGCAGATCATGCAAATATGGTCTGTTATATTCTGCATGTTTGTTTATTTTGTTATATCACAGGATTACAATTGTGGAGGGGGTAAAGCAGTCTACTGGCAATCTTCTGGTTCCAGGTTATTTTATTTTATTCACCCTCAGGTGTTAACTGATTATCCAGGACTATTGTTTGTAAACGTGTTGGAATCACCAGTTGTTCCAGATATTAATCAGCCACTGGTTGAAAGGCATCCCTCAAACCCATGGACTGCAGGACCAGGAGCGGGTGCACCCGATTCAGGGACTATATGGGTTTCCATAATGAAGACCTCGCCATGGGCCACTTGATGAATGTTAGATCAGCCAATGATGTGATGCTCATTTAAAAAATATATTTTGTGAACATTGTAGTGAATGAGAGAACAGTGTCCACTTTGCTTCCTTTACATGCTGAGCAAGGCCTGTCAGGAAGTAAGGTGTAAAAGCTTTATGTGGAGCCCCCTTGTGTCCACTGAAGGTCTTAGGGTAGATCATGGGGGTGACCTGGGTGTCTGAGAAAACCAGTGGTAGGCTCGCCCAACAACCTAGAGCCACCCATTTATCCGTGCACCAAAAAACTTTGAACAACCAGGTAGTCCCAAATACTCCTTAACGTAATTCTGGTCAATGAAGTGAGCAAAATGAAGGGGAGGGGTGTATGTAGGCTTTGGGGGCGAAGGAGATAGGTGTTTGGGGACTACATAGGGGGTGGGACTGGGAGGTGGAGGGGACAAGGGTTGGATATCTTGGTCGATCCGCAGGCACTGACCGCTACAGAGGCGGCTACTCCAAACGCAGAGATAAGTCCGCAGCGGAACGGCCGTTGCTGGGGATCCGAGCCAGCAGCCTGACCCCACAGATCCGCCAAGCGCAGCGAAGGGCGCCGGCAGGACAGCATAAACCCAATGAAGCTCTGCTAGTCTAATGTTTCGGCGCCCGACCGCTGTCGCACAAGCATAGTAATATAGAGCAGGCTGAAGCGGCGTCATTAGATATTCCTATCTGACTTCTTTTTAAGTCGTCGTCACGGGCAAAAATCTTGCTAACGGCTTTAAGAAGCGCAAAGACGAGTCTGTGAAACATTACGCGAATACGGAAAACTTTCCATTCTGCGTTGCGCATGAAATTAACTTCAACGCATTGTATCAATACAACTTCAGTTTTAAAAAAAAGAGATATTTACGGTTGCGACTGTGAAATAGAAATATATTATATGTCTATCAAAAGTATTTTATAAATATTTAATTCATTGTTGAAAATATTGGTTAGGCTAGCCAATAACAATAAAGAATTATTTCAGTTATATCGCAAGTTCATTGTGTTATTTATATTACATGACTTGTATTTCTGTAGCTGTAAACAAAGTTCCCAGTTTAATAAAAAGGTATGGTTACCTTTTCATACTTCAACTTCCATAGTTTCCTGTGCAATTACGTATACACTAAAAAGGAAACAATTATTATATCACGAAATAGTTAATTACTCCCGCCGTGTCTCCGCAAGCGACTGGATGTAATGGTGGGGGTGGGGGGCGGACGGGGGGGCGAGAGAATGAGACACGGAGGGAGACGTTGCTTTTTCCAGTGTGGGTATATTTTGTAGCTCATGTCTGAAAGGCTGGCTCCAAGCTCTTGGGGTGGGCTCCCGCTCTCTGATGGTTTTCCAGCGAGTATTTGTCAGGTCAGACTGTGCACCGCCCGGCGGTCTCCGCTCCTCTCCCCGGGTTATTTATTACCTCTCTCCCCCGGCGGCAGCGCTGCGGCTCCGGGGCCGTTGCCAACAACGGCGCGGAGGCGGGGGCTCCAGCAGGGGGGTTCTCTACAGACGACGAAGAACAGCCACGAGAAGATTTTTGTTTGATCCTAGTGTATTTATGAAGTGCGTCAGTTTTACTTAAACATTTATAAAACTTGTTATGCTTCGGTAAAATTCAGGGTCTAATAAAATAACAGAACACAGAGCAAAACCTTTGACAGGTGATATTACTGCCTTCTCTAGGACACTGAAAAACAATGTAGCCATCTTATAGTATCTTCTGCCTGCCTATCTGTGCAGCTCTGTCTGTACGACAGCGAAAAGAGAAACCTTCTATGAGGAAGGCTGAAAGGAAGGTGGACGTGTGCTGCTCTCGTTGCGGGAATGGAGCGATGAAGACGAGAAACTGAAGAAACCCGCAAAGCCACTTCTGACGAGCGCCCTCTGACCTTTACACGGAGACCGAGCGAGCCGTCGGCGGGTCAGAGTTCTGGGGAACCTCCCAGGGCACAGGATCTGCCGGATTCCCCCGAGGGTGGAAGGCATGAATCACCGGGGCCTGCCGCGGTGCTGGTGAGGGGGGAGTGGGAGGGAGGGAGGCACAGAGGTGTTCCCCTGGGGGGGGCAGGCGTGGGGGCGGTGGGGGGCATCCCGTCTCTCTCTGCTTGTTTCAGGGTGTGCGGCGGTGCCTTGCGCTCACCCCTCTTTCCGCCGCACACCGAAGCGTGAGGTTCCGGGCGTCAGCTTCTCGTCTCTGACGTCATCGCGCAGAGCCGCCGGTGGAATGCCATTGGTCGCACGGGCGCCCGATCGGCGGGCTCGGCGCGGGTGGAAGAGCCGCGTGCCCAGTCTGACCTCTTCACATCGAGCTTACTCAGACCTTTACTTTCAGTACCGCCTGCTTAACACCACAACACCACACGATCACCCTCGCCATCGCCATCACCATATGCGTCTAAGTGTGAGAAGGGGCCAGGGAAATACTGAATGATAACATTAAAGGGAATGTTTTTCAGCAATGAAAGCAAGCGTAAGCAAGAATTAAAATGAGTGTCAGATGGCCGTAGACAAGCGTACGAATGATGTGCTTCCAGCACATTTGGCCTAAAAGGACCCTGTCTGCAACAAATAACGTTACCAATCTTTTGACAAATCTTTGTTTGCATAATTTGTCTTTAATATTTTAAGATTATAACTCTTCAGGTTGAACGATGTCCCCTCCTTCTTCTGTTAGTAGAACGGGTGGACATAAATGGAAATTAGCCAAAGGTAAATTCCGTACACACATTGACTACGCGGAAAGTAGTCAATGCGTGGAATAGCCTACTAGGTCATGTAGTAGAGGCAGAAACTCTGGGGATTTTCAAGACTAGGCTTGATACAGTGTTAGATACTATCTAGTCTGTAGGTAATCAGAGAATTGTCCAGCCGAGTGGCCTGTTCTCGTCATTATGTTATGTTATGTTTGTTACATAGAGGAAATATTCAAGCCTTTATTCATTTTTGGTTTGCTGGAATCAAATGTCATTAATGTGCTTGATGACCGGAAAATCAGTTTGAATTTGATAGTGACCTTTCTGCCTGACCCTTCACATTGCCTAAAATTGAATGACGGTTTTATGGCCAACAAATCTACTATTTATACAATACACTACTGATACAGAGCTATGTTTACCATACCTTCTCCACTCATGGTCCACCAGTGGCACTACCTGCTTTAACCACTGTACATTTGAAATGAAAACAAAAGAAATTTTGAGAGAATGAGTATAATTAACACTGGACATTTTACTGTGTGGTATTAATTTAGGCTGTGATATGTTGGTCCTAGAGCAAAGCAACTTAACTGTACTGAGAAACACAACAGCATTTAAGTTATGACTCTCAGTCTACTCTTGCTCTTTTCACTTGATACAGTTAGTCTTATCCTGGTTCACACTCTGCTCCTGCTAATTCACTCTAGCCCTACCTTTAGCAGTCTTCTCTGTCAGTCACCCTGCTCCGATGCAGAGGCTCATGGGAAATTTGGGCTGATTTATAGCCCTCAAAGTCACATGGCACACAGTCCGTCAGAATGGGTATTCCATGTGTTCCTGTAGCACACTCCTCTGTGTGTGCGTGTGTGTGTGTATGTGTGTGTGTGACTGTCTGTGTGTGTGTGTGTTCTAAGACTTGGTCATAGGGGCTTCTCTCTGGTTAGTGGAGGCCTCTTTGATTTTGGATGGAGGGTGGCTGAGCATATTTTCACCGCCCTTTCCTCTTTTCC
This sequence comes from Anguilla rostrata, assembly GCF_018555375.3. Lineage (NCBI taxonomy): Eukaryota > Metazoa > Chordata > Actinopteri > Anguilliformes > Anguillidae > Anguilla > Anguilla rostrata. The sequence continues at coordinate 31,871,183 of NC_057945.1, forward strand.
ACCCTTACCTCTTCACACCAAAGCTAAAAATCCCTGGCTGTACTGTTCAGGGAGAGATCCGACTTGGCAGGCTTGTTTTTCTGAGGTCTGGAAGATTATTCAATTCCTTAACGGTTCCTCTAAATCTCGGGCCATGAATATAAAACAGAGCGTATCTCAGCATCAACCATGATTGCCAGATTTCAGTTATTCAAATTTATTTCCCCCTCTAATCTATATCATAATGATATCTGCATTTAATTAGATTTTAATCTAAACATTTCTGGCATTGGGCCTAAAACTGCCATTATTTCGTGGAAAGGTTCCTTTTTAAAGACAGGAATATAGTGGGTTTGCTTTTTTTTGTTAGATGTACCCTCAATTACAATTTCAGTGGCTGACATAATATAACCTGAGGTTGTGAAATTTACTTGAAACCCTTTAGTGCAATGCCTATTCTGCTGTCTTTATGTACATATGTGCTCTCCCTCTCCCAGTATATGTAGGCCTTCTGCATGTGTCTTGTTAAAGAAACTGTTCCTCAGCAAAAGGATTCTGTTTCTCAGTCGCCCGAAATACTGTGTTTTCTCTCATTATCTCGTTACATACCCATCGGCGACTGATCCCACTGGTCAATGGATGCCGTTGGGTTGGGTTGGGTTGAGTGGTGAAGGACTGCAGCCCACGGAGACAGACTGATGCTTGAGAGTGACGGACGGCCAACAGACAGATTGGAGACCGGGAAGATTGACCGATAGAAGAAGGGTAGACGAGGTGAAATTTAAGAAGCCAGAATGGAAATAACTGAACAATGAGCGGGGACGTTTACAGTTGGTGAATCCGCTCCAGAACGTGAACAGAAACGTGGCTCTGGAGTTCGGCCTCTGCGTTCGAACAAGGTGCCAATTCCACTGGCTGCTCGGCCAGCACCCTGTCCAGTGAACAAGGACTGCTTCTGCTGCCGAAAATTTTTTTGATCAGGCGGACATAGTTTTTTTTTTTTTTTTTTTTTCACCAGCCTCTGAATCCAGGGCTTTATTATTTATCTGTCCGTGGAGGAAACATAAAATATTTATGTGTCTCCACTCTTTAATGTGCTACACGTCTTAAGTTTCTGATCATTAAGAATGCCTAATGCGCACTATGGAGCCATGTCTCCCACAATGATGATAGTGTCCGAGACCTTTCACTGCCAGGGAAAGTCAAACGTATCAATCTGATATCTGAGCAGGAGCTGCGCGGAATTTTAAAGCAGAAATTATTATTTTTTAACATCTAGAATTCACCTTTCACTCCTCACGTATGCAAACATACAATAATTATGTGGCAGAAGAGTGATGGAGGCAGCCGAATCGACTAAGAGGAGCTGTAATATTGTATTTGGACAAAATTTCCATTGTCCATCTTTCTATTCTCTAAAATAATGAGAAAATATAGAAATATTACGCAAAACAAAAACAGCGGAACGAAATACAAGGATATCGCCTTTTAGTTTGTACTGCAGCAATTACGTCCGTCGCGACCCCCCTTTACCATTCCGCGCTTGAAAAGCTTGTGCTGTTTAAATGGGCCAAGCGGCGGAGAGTGCAAATCTTGTTTGGTCGGGGTCTCTGAACTAAAGCGTGACTTTAGAGAGATATATAGGGTTAAAGAACGCCTCAAAACATCCCACTCGTTCCAGATATCTCTTGTAGATTAATACAGAAAATACGGAACGCAGAGGCGGCTAGTTGGTTTGCACCTCTGCCGTGGTGGAGTATATTAACTTTTTAAAATGTGTCGTGTCTCTATGTGACAATGAAAGCGGTGTCCTTCAGACACCTTGATAGCAAAATATCAGAATAGTTGTTTATGTTGTTTTAATAAACATTTAGGGTACAATAAAATTAGACATTTAGTCTGTAAACATTGGTTCATTATATGCTATAAAGCAAAAAACGAAGGAAACCGAATGGTGTAATTTTGAAAATAAAATAAAATAAAACTCCATCCCAGAGGCAGATCGATATAGGATCAATACGCATTTTTACAGACATAATGTCTACGGCTGCTGAGATCTCGCCAAGATGTCAGGTATTAGTTGAGAGAGTCAGATTAGTTTTAGTGGGCAGGAGAGCGGCGAAACCCGTCATGCGAGCGAGCTGTGAGCCTAGCGGAGAGCGAGGCTACAGAGAGCTGTGAACTGAATGGAAATCTGTTGGTGAACTTAGACGCACTGTTGTCAGAGAGCGACACGGGACTCCTGCGTAAAACAAAGTAGCCCCGACTGGGAGTCGGGAGCCGACGAACTCCGTAAAGAGGACACACAAGTTGATTCGAGCGAGAAGCTGATCACTTGTAAACCGGCGCTGCGCTTTTACTAACATGCCCGCTATCAAAAAGGAGAGACTGGATGGGGACGATATGGCATTGGCTGCCTTCAACCAGCCCGAATACCTGGCCCCTTTAAATGCCACCTCTATCCCCGTGGTGACCCCTCATCCGCCGCCGTACGATCAAATTTTCGCCCATCATCGCGCTTACTTGGGACTACACGACACCGCGCTACATCACCAACACCTTCACCACTACCCCGAAGACTTAATGCTGGAGAGATTCTCTTCCATTCCCGACTTTCAGCCTTTTTTTGACAACGGGGAGCCCTGCATCGAGGTGGAATGCGGGGAGAACAAGGCTTTGCTGTACATTAACAAGCTTTGCCAGGGCAGCAAGGGACCCTCCATCAAATATCGGGGCGAGTGGCTCACCCCGAACGAGTTTCAGTTTGTCAGTGGAAGGGAAACTGCCAAAGACTGGAAACGTAGTATAAGGCACAAAGGTAAGACATTTTTCATTGTAATATACACGCAAGCCTAGAGATAACAAACCCAACGCTTTCCAAACATATGTAGCCTGCCTAATATAATTGCGAGGTGTTTTGTTATATTGAACTTGTTTCATCGGAGCGGGAGCCGTTTTGGAATTAAAGGGTTACACGGCGGCAGAGCAACTACAGTGCGTAGTTTAGCACCGAAAGCAGACAAAAAAAGAGGAGAAAAGCGAAGACACTTGGCTGTATCTTTTGCAGCCATACACGACACAGACAAACTGTGGACGGTGCTTTGGGAATGCCGCGCTTGGGATAAGGTGAAATTTCAGGGTATATCAGGATATTGCGACTGGACATAATGCTTTTCTCTTGCGAGGACATAGTGATGCTGAACCTCATTACGACCGCTGGATCCAAACCTTTAAGCAACTGAAATAATATTAGGCACAATAACGGAGACGTCGTGATTAACCATAAAATATATTGCTTTACTTAATGACATTGCCAGCTGATATATCTTGGTTTGGTGATTTTATGTTATTATTTATTACGGTTTGGAAAAAAAACGTTGTCACTGAAATATGGCAACCATTTATGACTACCAAACTTTGCAAAATGAAAAAATATATATTTTGGCTAAATCCACTTAAATTCACTTAAGACCACATTTTTACGTGAAACCGGGCAATGGGTCCAGTCACCTAAACAATTACTCGCGTTTACATGTTTTTTTCCCCTTTTATAGTCACAGGGATTGGATGGGAGCTTGGTATTTTATTGAGCATGTTTTGTGTAGGCTACAGACTTGGTAGGTTTGGTTAAATTCACGAGCCAACTCTTGCGTCAGTGTGTACGCGTCCGGAGAGCTCTGTGTTTTCCCCTCTAGTTAAACTGAACTGACTGGAAAAGATTGGGTAGTTACTGAAAGTGTATGGAGTGTGTGTGTGGGGGGGAGTAGATGGACATATTGCCCCATGTCTAAAACAGTTTGTGCATGCACTTGTTTGTGTATTTTTAAAAATGGTTACCACACTTTTTTCAGAGGATTATTGTTCATTAAGGATTGATGATGACCATCTTGGTGACCCTATATGACTACTATACGTGGAGTGAATGCTATCTCAAAATACTGGGAAATGAATCAAATTCTTAATTAAAATATCCAACAGTGACAGGAAAGTCTGAAAATTGGTTCCTCCATGGACCAAACAACTCAATATATAGAAGCCTTCTGCCTCATACAATCTCCTGCTGTAGCTTTCATACAAATATTGAATGCCTGAAGTGAAGGCATACATGACATCACATGACAGCCAATAGACATGACCCCTAAACGACAAGTACAACCAAAACAACAACCTCGACAAAACAACAAAAATCACAGAGTATATATCGGATTTTTCAACTCATGCTACAGGCTACTTTCTTCCAGTCTCATTTGTGTTGTCTTTTTCTCTCTCTCTTCCTCTTCAGGGAAAAGTCTGAAGACCCTTATGTCCAAAGGAATTTTACAGGTACATCCTCCAATCTGTGATTGCCCTGGGTGTCGAATTTCGTCTCCAGTGGTAAGAGTACAGTTCAGATGAGTGTTTTAGTGCATCTTTCTTCCTTATGGTCCATTATGATTTTCTTATTTCACAACTGGGCAGAACGTTGTTGGAGAGTTGATTAAAAAAACAACTCATAAATGTGTGAATGTTTTGCCTTGCATGCATACGGCTTGGGTTTTGACAATGAAGAGAACAGGAACCGACTAACAGTCACGTTTGTGTGTCCTTAAAACAGAATCTGTCGAGCTTTGGTTTGGTGAAATGTGGACTTGCTGGTCTTGTCTTGTTGAGAGTGACGAGGGGCTTTTCTTAATGTAAAAAATAGGCCTGCATATTAATGTTACTTAAAATATGAAGTAGCTTTCTTATATTTCAATTTTGTATAAATACGGGCTGCATATATATATATATATATATTCTTTTCTTTCTTTTACTGACAAGTTAACCTGCATGCACCAAAACAAAAATGCATTATTGCACACTCTTCACAAACGCCACTGAGGTCATTTCTTTAGCTGATTTTACACGGCTTTCTTCTGTTCTCGCAGCGTAGGAATTATTGGTGTGCCCCAAAAGAATGGCTGCTATCTAGGTGTGTGTTCTTTCTTTCGCTAATTGCACGTTTTCATCAGTCCTGATGGAGGGCGAGAGCTGTATTTATTTTAATCATTGTGGGGGCAGGCCTGGACTGTGACAGTTTCGAACCCCTGCGTTGGGGGTGGGGGGGGGGGGGTTTGCGGAGCGGAGGTTGAACTGAGCAGATATTTGTGTGTTCGAGCGCAGGGTGGGGGGTTGAAAAAAGGAAGTAGCATGTTCTGTTTTGGAGGAAGCACGCAAACTGGGCTCCAGGCAGCCAGAAAAGGCCAGTGCGTGCATCGCCACGGTCACGGGCAGCTGCCATGGTAACAGTGCGCCAAGTCGGGTGACAATCGCTGAATGAAAGCTATGCCACCATGGTTGTGCCCAAAGCCAATTTGTTGTTTGAATGGGTGATTCATTGCTCCTTCCTGTAACGGCTAACAGAAAGTAATTTGGTATTGCGTGCTTGCTTTTAATTTGGCGGGCGCTGTTAACCGAGGTCGTTTAGAAGTGCACGTGGCCTCCCCGTCTTCTGCTCTCGCTTGTCACATCGTTCGCTGGTGCTCCTCACGCTAAGCTAAACTGGAGCCTTCCACGGGACTTTTCCTTGAATGTGAGCGGACGGCACAGGTGTGCCTCCCAGTGCAAGGCCCCCCCCCCCCCCCCCCGCGGATATGCGTGAGGTGCCGCGGGGAGGCGCCGGCGCGGGGGGGGTCACATGGTGCGGAGAGACCGCTCGCACAGGTGCGCCTCCCCATCTGATGGGAGCCTCGCCAGTCGCCGCTTCCACTGGTTAATCTGGGAGGAAGGCTGTAAGCAGCTTACCAAGCTGCTGAGCACTGCTCCTGGCGATTAGCGCATATGTGCGGCACGCAACTCAAAGGCGGTTTAGATAAGCCGTGGGGGTGGGGGAGGGGGTGGCGGGGTAGGGGGTTGCCGTGGGGGGAAGGTGGGGGGGGGGTGGGGTGTGTGCGGGAGAGATACAAACAAACTGATAACATTACATTTATATGGGGGCCAATCAAGATAAGGGGATGGTGGTGGGGGGGGTGGGGTGATTTAAAAGCATAGGGCCGCATGGCGGAGGTGACGAGCTCGAAAACAAGGGGGAAACGAAGCCAGGTGCCATGGGAAGGCTTCGCTAAGTAGACAAATTTTCGAAGGTGCTGCTGGCTGTCGACGTAACCTGCTTAGAGCGATAAGCTGAGCGAGAGGCAAACGGAAAAGATGGAGGAGATTCGGGCCGTCTCGTCCCTGGCGTTGATAGGAGGCCCGC